>NC_056529.1:32616530-32637192 GCF_019175285.1 Sceloporus undulatus | reverse complement strand
TCACAGGCTGAAGTTGTGAAGACAATGTGGGAGGAAGCAGGGAACCACATCTTGTTATGTTCACTGAAAGAACACAGCAATTGTAAGGTGGAATATGTAGTTGACCCTCTTTATTGGTGGACTCTGCATCCATGGATTTTATCATCCACTGCTTGAAATATTGCCACACCCCAACAAAACCCAAAAAAGAAAACCTTGGTTTTGCCATTTGAAAGAAGAGACACCATTTTATCTCACCATTGCATATAATGGGACTTGAGCATCCACAGATGTTGGTATCCATGAGGGTGCGGGAAACAAATCCTAGCAGATACCAATGGCTCACTGTAAATACAATTATTAATTTAAAAAGCAAATATACAAGCATCATTTCATAGTTAACTCCACGGATCCATCCTGCCTCACAGGTTTTACACGTCCATTCAGTCACACATCCCAACTTAAGTATGGGAACTGTAGATCTCTGAGTCATTTAGCCTTTTCTCTGTCAGAGAGCTCTGGTGCAACAATAAATTATAATTCCCAGGATTCCCTAGGACTGATTCAGGGCAGTTAAAGCAGTCTGAAACTGGATTATTTCTGCAGTGTGTTTTGGACCAAAGAGGCAAAAGCTACCAAGGACTTCTGCAAGTGAAAATTAACAGCCACTTCCCACATTAATATTTTAAAGATTTCTTTCTTGAGGGAGACTTTATGAAAGAGGATAAGACTGTTGAAAACAGTAGGATGAAATTGAAGGAGGGAGATAGAAGATGGCTATCAATAATACAAAGAAATCCAGGCGGGGTTTGGGTTAGGAGAATCCGAACACTGCCGCCGTATCCTAACCCTGAGCATAACCCAAACAGTGGCAAGATGTTTTCCAGCACATGACTTCAAAAACCTCACAGACATAGGCTGCATCTACACTATAGAAACAATGCAGATTGATATCACTTTTAAGTGCTGTATCTCCATCCTATGGAGTCCTTGAATTTGTAGTTTTACAAGGTCTTTAGCTTTCTCTGCCAAAAAGTGCTGGTATCTCACAAAGCTACAAATCCCAGGATTCTGTAAAATGGAGCCATGGAGATAAAGTGGGTGTCGAAATGCATTATTTCTACAGTGTAGATGCACCCATAGTAATCCAAGATGCACCCACAGTAATCCATAGTGCTTCATACAAAGAAAAATACCAGAACTCATGAGTTCTTTCTTTACAACCGCTTCTCTCAACCCAGACCTTCCAGATTTTTTGGGGGGGGGAACTACAGCTCCCATCATCCCTAAGCCTGCGCTCACTGAGGCTGTATTCCAAAATATCTGTAGCAGTCCAGGTTGGAGGATTCTGGTGCTACATTCCTTTCAGTTTGCGCAAGGCTCTATAAATTGCACATAGCTTTCAAATGTTCAAAAAAAACCTAACATTTACAGAGGAAGAGGCCTTTCCTTTTCTCCTTCAAATGTCAACATGGATCAGCTATTCTAGCATCCCGACGGGGCTATTTCCATCCAACTGCCCATTGTAAGTAAAGTACTCAACTTGATTCTTTTACATCCTTCTTCCAAATGCCTGTTTCCTTGTGTATTACGTCTCAAATTCAAATTGGAAGCCTGGAGGAAAAGGACCGCCATGCTATTTATCTGACTTGCACAGGGTTGTTGTCTTGGGATCCTATTATGCCTTTCATGGCTCCTTGGGCATCAAGGAGGGCGGAATTAAAATATAATGCTATATTATTTCTGATTATGTTCCCGACTATCCAGGCAGAAGCTCCACTAATATTTTCTACGGCCGG
Organism: Sceloporus undulatus; assembly: GCF_019175285.1. Taxonomy (NCBI): domain Eukaryota; kingdom Metazoa; phylum Chordata; class Lepidosauria; order Squamata; family Phrynosomatidae; genus Sceloporus; species Sceloporus undulatus. The sequence continues at coordinate 32,635,414 of NC_056529.1, read as the reverse complement.
CGTGACCTTCGTGTTTGGAAAATCACCTTGTTGCAGATCAAACCGGCCGACTGTAACGTGTTTCATGCATCCAACCAAAACTGTGCCAGTATTCTGTGCTCCATTTTGCCCCACTCCACAACAGGCGCATATCATTCCAAGTCCTCACAAGGTTGTTCCCCCATCGAGAGATATGTACGAAAGGGAATTTTACAAATCTCGAGGCTTCATAGGCCTGCCAATTCCTCTCTTGCGCTTGGGTGTCACTATTTGGGGGGAATAAGCAACAATGGGCACTGTTTTAGCATCAGAAATAAAGGGAACAATGAGAATTTGAGGGAAGTGAGAAAAGTGACACCATCAGCCACACATATTCCCTTGTGTGTTTCCAATACACAGTTCTCTCAAGATGTCTCTTTCACTCTACATATGCCAACGATAGTACCAACACAGACCTAGCACTGTTTGCTATTTTGCATGATCCGTTTTCTCCCCGTCAACAGATTATCTGTCAGAACTGCCATGCGCCAGGCATCCCTGGTTCTCCATGTCCTCTCAACCACATACTGACTCGGAGAAGACAATTCAGCCGCCTGCCATCTGCAAAGTTATTGGCTTCTTGCAAAGATTACTGAAATGGTGTAGGCACAGTATTGCGAAGAAATGGATTGTATGAACAACAAATGGGATTAACCGTCATTTAGATAATGCTACCTGCCCCACAGATTTAAATGGGAAAGGAGGAGGGAGAGAAGACAACTTGCAATAGGATTTTAATCCACATGGAATGATTTCCTCGCAACCAATGTTTAGGCTCAAAACCTCCATGTGGCATGTGTAATAAGGCTATATATATCCTCCCATGCACGTCTTGATGTAGAAAATCTTTGACATCTTGCCTTCAAGACACTATTGAATTATCTTCATTTGATTATGCTACATTTCTTCACACACACACACACTCTCTCTCTCTCCTTACTAGCTCTCTTAGCATTTCTGACTTCTCAGCCAACAAACCATGTGTTGCTATAATACTAGAGAGACTGTGTTGTTGTTATCTGCCATCAAGTCCATTTGGACTTAATGGGGACCCTATAAATGGGGACCTCCAAGACTCACAGTCACCTGCTTAGGTCTTGCAAAGTCAGGATTGTGTCTTCCTTGGTTGAAAGGATTCAACACAGTCGTTCTGCCTTCAACATCATCAAGCATGACCGTCTTTTCAATTTACCGCATATACTCGACTATAAGTCGGCCTCATGTATAAATTGAGGGCACTTTTTGGGGCCAAAATCATGGATTTTGCTATGACCCATGGATAAGTCGAGGGTAAAACTTAGGAGCATATATCAAAGGATTGAAAGGATGAAGCAAAGCAAAACAATGTCAAAGAACTTACAAAATTCCAGCAAACATAACTCTTTGTGCTTACTCTTAAGGCTGGATGGATGAGAGAGTAGAGGGGTTCAGTGCTTCCGGAACAGATTATACTCTTGCTTTTCACCAGGGGATGGTTCCTTCTTTTAAATAAGAGTTAAGATATAGTACTTACATTGACCCATGGATAAGTTGGCTCAGGTTTTTTGGATCAATTTTATGACCTAAATTTCTAGACTTATATATGAGTATATACAGTAGTTGGCTTTCTTTATTGTCCAGCTTTCACATCCATGCAAAGAAACTGGAAATCTTATGGCATGGATGATTCTGACTTTGGAGTTCCATGATCTATCTTTACATTTGGGGACCTTACCTAGAGCAGCCACTCTTCTATGTCTTAAGACTTCTGATGTGCAATCTCTGTTTTGATTTATGACTGAGTCAATGTATAAACTATCTTTAACTATTCTGATGTTTTCATCACCCACTTTAAAGGTCTGTAAATCTTCTGTGACCCCACATTTTAGTTTTCTTTTCTGCTGTAACCCTGCTTTTTGCACTTTCTGTTTTGACTTCCATCAGCAGGCATTCCAAGAGAGTGGCCAGAATATAGGTTATGTATCAGGACAACCAAATGTTGCGGCACAACTATTTCTTTTAGGGAATACTGGAGATAGAGGATGAAGCCGTTGTACTTGATTTCTTTAGAATCTCAAACCTTCTCTAAAGATAGAGATAGAGGAACTTTAATTCAGCTTTTAAAAAGACCAACCACAGAAACTTCACTGAGGATAAAGGAAGCTAACCTGCAACTCTCTGCATCTCATAGGCGCATAAACCTGCTGGCAATGACCTCTATCACAGCATACAGGGTGGCACTTGGGCTAACATAACCCAGAACACCTCCCTTTCCAATTTATTATTAGCTATTTTTCCCTCACCATGCAGATTGCATCACATGGCACAGCAGGTTTAACTGGAAGCAAGGTGCTTTTCTGCAAAGGTCACACCAGCAGCACAAAATAGTAGTTGAATTTTCATCCCAGCAGAAATACATCCGAATGGGCATCTGCAACTGTGGAGCTTGAGGAAGCAAGCATGAAAAGAATCCATTGACATTGATTTGGTCGGAGAAATCCTCCATCTTTTTAACACTGTGCAACAGATCATCTGTCAAACCCTTGCTTCTCCCTATAGTCAGGAACACAGTCAGAAATATTACATTATGAGCCTGTACACACAGGCCAAAATAAAGCTGCTTCGGGTCACTTTGGAAGTATGCTGTTTAAATGACACATGCGTCCCAAGAGGCCAGAAGCCGCACCAAAGCTGCGCGCCAGTCCTTAGGATTGGAGCATGGCTTTGGCATGGCTTTTGGACTCTTAGAATGTATGCATCATTTAAACAGCATACCTCCAAAGTGACCCGAAGCAGCTTTATTTTGGCCGGTCTGAATAGGCCCTATATTACATTAATACAGTACAGCATGGGGCCCCAACTTTGGTCCTCCAGGTGTTTTGGACTACAGCTCCCAGAATTGCTGGTTGTTGGCCAAGTTGGATGGAGCTTCTGGGAACTGGAGTCCAAAATACCTGGAGGACCAAAGTTTCCGAATCACTGTACTACAGGATCCTCAACCAACCTCACCCTCTCCTTTTCATTTTCATAACAATCCTGTGAAAGTAAGTCAGATGGATACAGATGACTAACAATGAAGGTTAGCAAGGGAGTTTCATGACAGAGAGGCAATCTGAACCTGGGTTTCCCCAGTGCGGAGTAGTGGTTTGAGTGTTGGACTTTGACTCTGAAGACCAGGGTTCGATTCCCTGCTCAGTTATGAAACCCACTGCATAGCCTTGGACAAGTCACACTCTCTCAGCCTCAGGGGAAGGCAATGGCAAATCTCCACCGAAGAAATCTTGCCAAGAGAACCCCATGATAGGCTCATCTTAGGATCATCATAAGTTGGAAATGACCTGGAGGCACACAACAATAACAAAGTCTAGTACACAACATGCTATGCAACTGGTGCTCAAGACGTTTGGAAATGCAGCAAAACCATAAGGCAATGCAACAGCAAAATACAAACAGCCACATTCTTTAGTGTATTGAAAAGTCTTCCCCAATCTAGTAATCATGGGGTGCATTGGGCTACAACTCCCATCATTCCCAGGTACAGAATGAAGAAATGTATAGCCCAACATCCCAAAGGCATCAAGGTTGGAAGCCAGAATTAAAACACGTAAGCTTTTTTTAAATGTGTAAGAATTAATGTGTGAGCTAGCATATAGTGGTTTCAGCACCAGACTAGACTATGGAGACCAGGGTTCGAATCCTTGCTCAGACTTGGAAAGTCATTGAATGATCATGGGCAAGTCACACTCTCTCAACCCTCAGAAAACTTTGTGATAGGGTCGCCATAAGTTGGAAATGACTTAAAGGCACACAATAATAATAATAATAATAATAACAACAACAACAACAACAACAACAACAGCGGTGACCCATTTATAGTTTTCTTGGCAAGATTTGTTCAGAGGAAGTTTGCCACTGACATTCCCTGAAGGCTGAGCGCATGGGACTTGCCCAAAGTCACCCAGTGGGTTTCATAGCCAAGCAGGCAATCGAACCCGAATCTTCAGAGTCCAACACTCAAACCAATATGCCATGCTGGCTCTTGACTTGAAGGCACGCAACAAAAACCATCACAACAAGCTTCTTTTAAAAGAGATGCACACTCACTCCAGCTGAGAACTCTTTTCACCTGCACACTTCTCTGTATTTTCCCAAAGGAAAGGTATTATTATACGCAAGCTGAAAACTGAAAAGGAAGAGATCCTTTCACACACATGCCTCACAACCTGGATCCATAAACACACACCTGAAAGAGGTATCCATTACATACTGTATTACAACAGCCCTGCTGGATCTCTCTTCGAAGGTCCAGCCTCCCAAAAATCATTATGTCTCCATTATTTTCAAATGTAATCCAAGCAGTTCCACAATTGGAGCCATTAACTGTATCTTCTACAGCCAGCTATGGGCAAGATGGAGTTTACCAAAACCTCCCTGGCCTGATCTGACTAAATATTTCATTTTTATACACAGCTCTCCATCATGACAAAAGACTGAAACACCCAAAAGTGCTAAGCCGCAACCATCCCAGGGATGAGCAAGACACTTATTTCAAAGGTTTGCTTGTGCCCAGATAACCAAGTACACAGAAGTGGGGAGATTATGAGGCAAACCACTTGGCAGCAGAAGGCACTCATTTCACACCTTGAACATGCAACTGATCCTCCCGTCTAATCTTTTTAAATCGCATAACCTGACATCATTTGGAATATTTCCAAAGGAGAGCTAGGAGGGAGGAGTAGGTTTGAAGCACTACTACTCCTCTCTAAGCTCGCCCTAATAATGCCCTCCTTTAATGTTAGGAACAAGATGGGAGTTGGGAATGCCCATGTTACTTTGATCAGGTTTACTTTGGTTAAGTCAACAGAGGCATACATGAGCAGGTTTGCTGAGCAAGTTATTTCCCGGCTAGCCATCCAGAAGAGCCAAGCCACACAATACAAAGGAAAGAGGCAAGTAAGCACATTCAGTAGCCAGTTTGACTGGAAACACAACTTCTTTCCATATCCGTGATGATGGGCAATAGAGAGCAACTGAAACCACAAGCGTTTGTTTGGGTACAATTCCATCCTATCCTCTTGAACAAGAATGGGGAACATGGCATCCTCCTGATGTCGTAGGATAGCAGCTTCCATCATCCCTCACCATTGGCTATACTGGTAGGGTTATTGGGAAGTGCAGTCCAACATCTAGAGATGTACTAGATGTACTAAGAAATGTGTCAGAACCATAAGCCTATGCAACAGCAGAAACAAAAATACAACCAGCCACATCCTTTCATGTATTGAACCAGTCTTCCTCAGCCTAGTAATCTTGAGATGCATTGGGCTAAAACCTCCATCATTCCCAGGTGGAGAATGAAGGAATTTATAGCCCAATATACCAAGGGCATCAAGTTTGGAAAGCCAGAATTAAAATGTGCAAATGCATAAGGATTAAAATGTGTGTAGAGGACTCAAGCATTCCCCAGCTTTGTCCTAGAAGCTGCAGACAAAACCTTGAAGGAAGTGGAAATCAATAAGCACTAGAACATCATAAGAAGATATAGAGAGAGGTCTTATAGCACTTTTTGAGACGAAGTGAAATAAAGAAGTTGGCAGCATTAGCTTCCATAGACTTCAGTCTACTTCCTCAGATGCATTTAGTGGGGTGGAAACCAGGCATATATATATGCCAGTAGTATGTGAGAATGTCAGTTGAAATTCAAAATCCTTTGTAGGTAGTTTCCGCCTACAAGCCCCTAAGAAAACCCTAAGAGACGGGGTGAGTTAAGTTCCTTTCAGGATAATCTATCATGCATACTCTACACTGTAGAAATAATGCAGTTTGGCACCACTTTAAGTGCTGTCACTCCATTCTATGGAACCCTGGAATTTATAGTTCTACAACGTCTTTAGCCTTCTCTGCCAAAGAGTATGGCTGCCCCACACAACCACAAATCCCAGGATTCTGTACGATGGAGCCATGGCTGTTAAAAAGTGATGTATTATTGTCAATGCACCGTACATGCAAGAAGGAAGCTTGGGCCAGACCCAAAATAGTGTGCTCCTTTCTCTCTCTGTGCAGGAGCTGCTAAAGAAGAGACGCACCATTCTTGCCAGAGGCCTGAAAGGATCACTTGCAGAGAGGCTGGTGGAAGTCGGCCAATGGCCAGATGCAGCTTTCAGGCTGTAAATCGCCCATTCCCAAGGCAGCCCCTTCAAGACAAAAGGGTTTGTGAGGTTGTCTGGCTTGATCTGACATACCTGCATTACAGTCATCTAGATTTAGCGCCTGTATCCAATTTGCCAAGGCTCATCTGGAACATTAACTCTGAGTAAAATCTGCACTCATTAGTGCTGTGCATCGATTTGCAGCAGCAAAAATTCAAGCTCCAAGTTAGAGTGAATTAAGGTTGGTTAAAGAGGAAAATGTCTGCATGAAAGTAACTGTTGGGAAATATTTTGGAACGGCACAACACTGCACCATGGAGCGACGAACAAGGTTGGGCCTTGTTGCTAAAAAAAGCAAACCTTTCAGCCAGCTACGGAAAATGATCATCCTTGCAGGTGATTTCAATCAGGCCAACTACAGTTACAGCTAAATTCACCCTCCGCATACACTCTCCCAGCCTTTTTACAACCTCTTCTGGGCTGTATTCCAACCGACCAGCTAGCCTTGATGGAAGAAGGCGATTTTGGTCAGCCACAGCTTGGAAGAGGTTGTCTGTCCTTGTTTGTTTTGAACTACAACTCCCAGAATCCCCCAGCCAATGCTGGCTGAGTGATTCTGGGAGTCGTAGTCCAAAACAAACTCCTCTGCTTCCAACTTTCCACAATCTCTCTTGCTGAAAAGACGCAGAGACAACTATGGTAGCAAACCCAACAATGGTTATCCCATCCTGACCAGATGTTACTATTGCTATCATGGAATTTAATAATAATAATAATAATAATAATAATAATAGGATTTATTTATATACTGCCCAATCACTGGGAATCTGAGCGGTTTACAACAGAGGGGATAATTTGAAGTAAGAGGGAGCAACACCATTACATGCATGCAGATACACACAAGTTTGGGGTGAAAACTACATTAAGATATGGCAAAACATCTTCTAGAACATGTCCACACAGCCCGAAAAACCCACAAAAAACGATGGAGGCCGGTCAAAAACGCCTTCAACTTCATATGTGAAATCAAAGTCCTGCAGAATCTTGTTTAGACTGAGCCCAGTTTTGATCTTCAATCAATCAATCAAATAAAATAAGAATGTCCTGCATACAAATAAAGAGAGGCTCCGCGGAAAGTTCTTCCTGGCACCTATTCTTGGCTATTCTTCTCAATATGCCATGTTGAAGGAACACCATTGAAACATACCAACTCTCACCTACAGTCTCAACTAAACATCCCAAGAAAAGCCTTACAACCTATAACATGATCCATCTGGTACTGGCCCTTCCATCAGCCAGCATGAAGCAGATGCTTCAGTCAGCTGATCTGGGGTGTCACAAAAGACCAACAAACCATCGTATTATTTTTTATTCCCACAGAACTGTGAGTCTGAGTTTTCCTGCCATCTCAGGCGCAAGGAGACCTTGTCCAGCCTTGGGTACTTGTGTACCTCGATTTGCGGAGGCAGGGTCCAGCCTCAATTTGAAGTAACCCTCATGGACCCCAAAAGGATTCACAGTGGCAAGATGACTAGAGTTGGACCATACAGCAAAAGCATTATATACAGTATAGCAAACCAATAGAGTAGGCATTAGCAGAAATACAATTGGTTTCCCAGCCCAAAAAATGTACCTATGACATCACCCCTGCATGAAGAACCAAGATATACACATGTGTGGCCATGTTCTAGAAGATGTTTTGCCATATCTTAATGTAGTTTTTACCCCAAACTTGTGTGTATCTTCATGGCCGGCATCCATAGATTTTTGTGGGTTCTTTGGGCTATGTGGCCATGTTCTGCAAGAGTTTACTCCTGCCATTTCGGGTATATGTACCCCACTCTCTTCCATGCCAGCATTCTCTGAAGATGCCAGCCACAGCTGCTGGCAAAATGTCAGGAATAAACTCTTCTAGAACATGGCCACATAGCCCAAAAAACCCACAAAAATCTAAAGTTATGTTTTTATTTACAATGCAAGCACACACAGGTGTATAAATTATATACATACATAGATAGCTATATAGTGTCCATGTATACATGCAAAAATACACAGACACGGAGACTCATTGCCAAGGACAATCCAAGAGAACCCAACAACTGCAGTTCCAAACCCTCCAAGAGCAACCTCACCTGCTCTGCCCCATAGACAGTGGCAAACTGGATAAACTCCTCAATCCGGACAAACCCATCTCCATCCCGGTCCAGGGCTTCGAAGACGGCTCGGAGCCGAGGCACCTCCTCTGGGGAAGCATGGGAGCCCTCGTCCTCCGTCGTGGGGTCCACCTGGCCAAACTCAAGAAGTGGGGGCCCAAGGCTGTTGGCAGGAGGGCAGGCAGGGAAGAGGTCCACTACGGTGCCAAGCTGGGCTGGCCCAGGTAAGTAGTCTAAGGGCCTTGGCAAAGAGGGGCTGCCACTTCTCCTCCTCCTCTTCTTCCTCCTCTCTTGGCAGTTAGGGGGCTGGGAGCCCTCCATCTCCTGAGTCCAAGGAGAGTCGAGGGGGAGTCCGTCCAGAAGGGTTTCCTTAGGAGAAGGGGCTGTGTCTAAGATCAGGTCGTCCTGGGTTTGGAGAAGCGGTTCCTCTAGAGTTTGGGAGAAGGTCTCCTCTTGGCTCAACTCCTCCACATCTTCCCTTACAACCAGGGGTAAATCCTGAGGATCCAGAGACTCTTCTGAGCTTACCTGCTCCTCCTCAGCTTTGGGCTCTGAGCTTAGCTGCGAAGCCAAGGACTCATTTTCCACAGGGACCAGCCTCAAATCCACATCCAAAGAGGGCTGGTTGCAACAATCCTGGTGATCCTCCACACCTGGAGGGCCTTCTCCTCCATTGACTGGCTGGTCAGCCAGGCCTCCCAGCTCCTCTTCCATGCCATACAGATACTCCAAGGAACCTTCAGGGAAGAAGGTCTGATGGTCAGTGGAGCCCTCTTCAACCATCTCCATCCCACCTAAGACTTGCTCCAGGGCCAGAGATGGTTGGTCTCCATCTCCTGGCAGGATCAAGGGCCCTGGGGGGCTTCGGGGAAGCAGGACCAGCTCCGGACTGGGCCTGGCAGGGCCAAGGGGAGTCTCTAGGAGGAGGTATTTCCCATGGAGATGCTGCCCCAGCCCTAGCAAAGGGTCTCGATCCGGTTTGATCCCGGGATCGGCCAGAGTCATGAGCAAATCCGGCTCCATTTTCATCAGAGAGACTGGGGATGTGGCGAGATGGATCAGCTGGGTTGTGTGTGTGTGCGTGTGTGTCCCTTCCCCCCCCCCCAACAACCCTTCCTTAAGAAAAGAACAATTCAGCAGCAAAGGCCTAGGTGTCCAGGGGGGCTAAGAAAACCTCCGATGGCTTGGTGACTGGTCCAGATCTGGGCTCTGCATCCATCATCTCCGCATCCTCTGCATCTCCATCTTCTGCTCCTGGAAGGGAAAGGCAGGCTCTCTGAAGGCACAGGCGTTCTCCAAAACTGGGCTGGAGGAAAGGGAGAAAAAAGGAAAGGAAAAAAAGGAGGGGAGATGTATTAGATCATGGAGGGGGGGAATATGAGGCTGCAGTCCTGGAGGAGTTTCTAGTGCCAGGAGGGCCCTTGGTGCAAAGGCAAGAAGAGGTCCTCACCTCAAAGGAGGACAAGGCCCAAGTGGAGGGCCCCCAAGCCAAACTGGAACCAGTGACCAAATAATAATAATTAATAATTAATAATACATCACTTATGTAAAGATCAGTGCCATGCTCCTTAGTGGCAGGATGCAAAGCTCTAGCCTTGCTAAGTCTGTAGGATCAATATGTAGGCAGCTCTCAAAAGGTGTCTCTCTGCAGAGTCAGGCTCAAGATGGAGGGCATTTTGGGGGAACATTCCTCCTGGAGGAATAGAAGAAGGTGGGAATAGAAGGAAAGGAAGGAAAATGGGGAAAATGGTGGAAAGACCTGGACAATTGGTCTAAGAAATTCCCCCCTCCACCTTTTTGGGTGATTATTTTCCTCCTCCTCCTCCTCCTCCTCTCCTTCTCTCCTTCCCTCTTTCTTTTTGCTGAAGCCAGCTTGCCAAGGAAAGGGGGCCTCTGGAGAGGCTTTGGGGGGCCATTCCTGCAAAGATGGAGGAGATCGGGACCCCTCTTACCTTGCAGGCGTTGGGCTCCTTGCAAAGAAAGCCGGTTCCAGCAAAGAGAGAGAGAAGGGGGCCCTTGGCTTTCTTTCCCTGGAAGCTCCTCCCGAGCAGAGAGAGGCTGGCTTTGTCTCGCTTGCGTTGAGGCAAAGGCTCCACCCGGCGCTTCCTTCTCTGCTGGCCAGAAAAAGAGGAGAAGAGCATCAGCAAAAGGCTGGGTCCTTTTGGACTCCTCCTGCCTGAATCCTGCTGCTGGGCATCATAGGATCCTAGAGTTGGAAGGGACCCTCAAGGGCCATCCAGTCCAACCCCTTCTGCCATGCAGGGATACATAGAATCATAGAAGTCTAGAGTTGGGAGAGAAAGACCCACAAAGGTCATCCAGTCCAACCCGTTCTGCAATGAAGGAATACAAAGAGTCCTAGAGCTGGAAGGGACCCCCAGGGCCAACCAGCCCAACCCCATTCTGCTATCTAGGATCATAAAAATGTGATGCAGCAGCTAAAAAGGCCAATGCAATTGTAGGCTGCATCAATAGAGATCCAGGGATATAACAGTGACCCTCTATTCTGCTTTGGTCAGGCCTGACCTGGAATACTGTGTCCAGTTCTGGGCACCACAATTCAAAAAGGACATTGAGAATCTGGAGCGTGTCCAGAGGAGGGCCACCAAACCAGTAAAAGGTCTGGAAACCAGCAAGCCCAGTGAGTAGCGGTTTAGGGAGCTGGGGATGTTTAGCTTGGAGAAGAAATGGCTAAGAGGTGATACGATAGCCCTGTTTAAGTCATACTGAGGATAGAGCAAGCTTGTTTTCTGCTGCTCCAGAGAATTGGACCTGGAATAATGGCTGCAACAATAAGAAAAGGGATTCCATCTCAACATTAGGAGGAACTTCCTGACAGTAAGGGCTGTTCGACAGTGGAATATGTTGCCTCGGAAAGCGGTGGAGTCTCCTTCCTTAGAGGTCTTTAAACAGAGGCTGGATGGCAATCTGTCAATGGGGATGCTTTGATGGAGAGTTCCTGCATGGCAGAATGGGGTTGGACTGGATCAGGGCCCTTGAGGTCTCTCCCAACTCTATGATTCCATGGGATGGAGCCATGACAGCTAAAGTGTTGTCAAACTGTGTTAATTCTGCAACGTAGCAAAAGCCATAATGGGTCAGGGCACTGGGCTGGGAATTGAAAAATCTGAGTTGTACCCTTCCATTCAGTCATGAAACGCACCTCATATGAGAATAACATGGAGTTAATGGCAGATTTTATTGGACCCAAGAAATAAACCCAAAGCCCAGACTTGCCTAACTACATCTCCACTGACAGAGGCCCTTGCTCTCTCTGGCTACAAAGAACCTTTGGCTTTGCATGGCAAGGAGGAAAGGGATCCACATTCAATGGAAGCCACATCCTCTTTGATGCTCTGGTGTTTCCCTTAAAGTGGCCCACTTGCTTCGCAGCATATGCAGCATCACACCTGAGACAATGCTGCTTTGGGGGGATTCTGGGTTTTGTCACCAAACAAAGGCATATTTCCAAGTCCTGCCAGTAAACCATCCAATCCATCAAAGCCGGAGCCACAGAGATGGGATGCATGCTGATGCTTGAAAGGAACCAGAGCTGTGTGCCTGTTGTCAAGTTGTTTCATCTCCAGAGTCAGGCACCCCCTTGACCCATGCGCCCACCCACATGCGCAACCAGGGTGGAGGGCCATTGGGTTCTCTGCCTCCGGCATTACAACCGTGTGGGCTGGTTCTGCAGCTTGTAAATGTCATCATGTTGTGTTTATTTCTCTGCCACTCGCCAACGGATTTATTATGTAACTCATATCACACCCCTCTATCTTCAAAGGGGGGGAAATGGAACAGAAACAAGAGAAACCAGCAAGAAAGAAAAAAGACGGTGCCTTGTCTTTAAAGTCTACCTCCAGTTTTTATAGCAGTAGAATTCAAAGATATAGCCGTGTTAGTCTGTAGAATCGGTCTGTAGAGAGATCTTGTAGCACCTTTGAGATTCACTGAAAGAAATTGCTAGCATGAGCTTTCCTAGACTTCCGTCTACTTCCTCAGATGCATTTAGTGTATGCTACTTCATTTCCATGCACACGGGATTTTGAATCTGAATTGGTCTTCTCACACACCAATGGCATATACCAATGTTATCTGCTAGGGTTTGGTTCCAGGATCCTCTGTGGATAACAAAATCCGTGAATGCTCAAGTCCCATTAAATATAGGCCTTGTAGAGACTGGCAAAAAGGGCCAGCCTGTGGACAGAGTCATGGCATCGCATCCGCATGTGTGACGCTGTGGCTCTGCCGCCAGGGTGCCATTGTGGCACCCATGATGGCACCTTTCATAGCTTCTTTTTGCTACCTCCAGGGAGTGGATCGGTGCCACTGCGTCCAGCTGCTGCAGCACCAATCCAGGGCAAAAATAAGGACCACAGAGGATCTGCATGAATTCAACCTTGGCATGTTCTTCCTTGACCTTCCTTAGTAATGTGATGTCTCCCTTTCCCTAACCTGGAGCCTCCTGAAAATGTTGAAGACAGCTTCCAACATCCCTAGGTACCACAACCACTGGCTACCAATATGACATGCCAGGCAGGGGGTGATGGGAGTTGTAATCCAAAGCATCCAGACAACTCCAGTTTAGTAAAGCCTGATGTAAGACAAAACAAGGTGTCCCCCTCCCCAACCTCCATGAATCATGTTTTAAGGCTAGAAAAAACAGTGACAGCATTGATTTCTCATGCCCTGGCCTCTTGTTTCTTATTTTAGAAATTGGGCACTGTTAAAATTAATCCACCGAGTGAAAATTAAAAAGCGCCAAAAAAGGAAAGCTGTTTCTGTTGCTGAATCACACGGCAATTTCTGGGATAATACACCGTCACAGAAGGTGTTGTTACATACCAGGGGATATTTACTGCGCCTTTATTTAGCCTGTAGCAAAAACATGTCTGGGAAGCCAAAAACTGTTACTGGAAGTAAATAGAAAGTGATAAAGTAACTGCTAAACACCCAGGTCTTGGGAGGAAAGAAAGTCCCATCTCATAGAACAGAGAGGCAAATGTCAATTGTGGTTTGACATCTCATGGTCAGGAAAGAGTCAGCTCACACTATTGTGTGTAGGAGCCTTTTAAAAACAGATTTTTTTCCCCCAAAAGGGTGTAAATATATAATTTATATTGTTTTTTGTGTTGTTCACCATCCTTGAGTCGATCTCCACTCATGGGGACCCTGTGGATGAGACATCTCCAAGACTTCCTATCTTCCACTACTTTTCTTAGTTCTTGCAGATGCATACGCATGACCTCCTTAATGCAATCCATCCATCTAGTATATGTTCTTCCTCTCTTTCTTCTTCTCTCCACCTTTCCTAGCAATATGAGGAATGCAATGCCCAATTTTCCAAATCCTCCACCTCCAACATCTGGAGATGGCTTTCTTAGAAGTAGCCAGGAGAATTTTGTTTAGAGTCAAAAAACAAAGCAGTTGGGCCATAACTTTAGTAACCTAATTGACAGGGCAAAGGTGTACTTATTGTGTATTCAAATACAACCATATCCCCACAGTAAACCATAATTTGAGATGACACACTGGTAAACAAACACCGAAAACTACCCCTTTTGCAGGAACGCAACCTAAACAAAGAACGACTGCTTAGCAAACAGAGGCCTTTCGTAAGAGATTGATTTTGCACCCTCTCTCAAAAATCACAAGAAATATATATTCTCCAGGTCACATCAGTGGTTGTTGGTCTCCAACATTGCCATATCCATAGTCATCATGGCCCTGTTCCTTAACCGTTTCCAAACAGACAGAAATGTTAGATGTCTACATCAATCCTGTCGCACTTTAAAAGTGTCCAGAAGGGAAGTTAAGAGCATCTAACAAAAGATGTAAAGGATGATGCAAAGAAAACAATGTCAAAGGACACACATAATCCCAGCAGACATGAACTGTTTGTGCTCAGACTAAAGACTGTATAGATGAGATAATGGAGGGGGGTCAGTTCTTGACTTTCACCAGGAGATGGTCCCTTTTCAAAATAACTATTAAAAGTATAGTATTTATATTGCCCCTGGATTTGGGGGTTTTGGGGGGTCAATTTTTCGACTGAAATTTCCAGACTTATACATGATTTCCACCATCCTTTTTGTTTTTGAGGGACTGGATCTGAGAGTACCTTTCTGAATTTCTGATTAGAAAATGTGGCCTTAGCTTTCTGTTGGAGCTCTTTCAGCTTCCCTTTCTGCTCAGTCTGAATATCTGTGACCAAACTGAAATGCTGCTGCAAAAAGGCCATAGGCCTCCAGTGATCAGAGTAGTGGGTGAGATTAACAATGCATTTGAGGAAGTGGACTGTGGGCTACAAAAGCTCACGCTGCCAACTTCTTTCAGTGAGTCTCAAAGGTGCTACAAGATCTCTCTGCTGACTGATTCCACAGACTAACACGGCTGTATCTTTGCATTAACAATCCAAGTGTTCTGGAATGGAGAAAAGTTCATTAGCACAAAGAATGAACAGCAGCTGCTCACATAGCGGTTCTACTTCATTTTGCAATGCAGTGGGGGAAAGAGGTGGGCTGCCTTTTCATTGTTACTTTATGGGGGCATTTCTCTTTGTCCTTCCTTCATGCACCCCAATTCTAGGAATTGTAGGAACAGAAACAGGTTCAGCTTTGCCTTGAGAGCCCTCCGTTCCCGATGGAGGTGGGCAAAGTGGATGGGGAAAAGAGATGAGTCAGTCTGCAGAGAAGGCAGCAGTCGCTGGGACTCAGCTCCAGCAGATGGAAGCTCCACAGAGCTCTTACCACCACATTTGCCTGCCATTTGTACCAATTGGACCTTCACCAGGAATGGGAAGTCAAAGGTTTCACAGCCGGCAACCATAGTTTTTTAGATTTTTTTGGGCTACGTGGCCATGTTTCGGAAGAGTTTATCCCCAACGTTTCTCCGGCATCCTCTCAACCAACAGCACTGTATACCCCCCTCTCTTCCATTCTAGCATTCTCTGAAGATGCCAGCCACAGATGCTGGCGAAACGTCAGGAATAAACCCTTCTCACATCTCAACGCTTTTGTATGAGGTTTTAAGCCATTCTCTGCTCAGCCATTTTTAAAGAAAACTAATGCAACGAGCAACGTCAATGAGTACCATGAATAAAGGAATGGATTAGTCGGCCCTCCGCATTTGCGGCTTTGACTTTTACAGATTTGATCATTCATGGAGTTGATTCACATGTTCTCTCTAGGAATCTCTGGGTCCTCCTGCTTGACTCTGCCAGACGTTGAGCCTATAGAGTCATGCTGGAGGGCCTAGAGATTCCTAGCAAAACCTGTTCTCTAGGCATTTGTAGGTCCTCCGGCATGATTCTATGGTCATCCTCTGCCAGATGTTGACCACAGAGTTGTGCTGGAGGGCCTAGAGATTCCTAGAGGTTCAAAATGTGTTGTTTCTTTATACTAATTTGTGGTTTTTCCACTTTCACAGGGTCCTGTTCCCTCTAACCCCAGCAAATGTGGAGGTCTCACTCTACTTTCTTTAGTAAAAGGCAAAAGATTTCTATGAACTGAAGAGAAATCAGAGGGTAAATGAATTACTTTTTAATAGTAATTTCTCAAGCTCTGATTCCTCCCTTAACCGCAATTTTGGTTTAAAGTGTTGCATTGGTTTTTTGGGGGGGAAATGATGGTTGACATTTTCAGGATTCTGCAGAAACCCCTCAGTCTGCACTATATACAGTGGACCCTTGTTATACGCTGGGGTTTGGTTCCAAGATCCCCCGTGTATAACAAAATCCGTGTATGCTCAAGTCCCATTAAGTATAATGACATAGCAAAATGGTGTCCCTAATAAAAAATGGAACATCAAGGTAAATTAATACTTTTTTCGAACATTTTCAAACCGTGTATGCTTAAATCCGTGTATAAAAATCCATGTATAAGAAGGGCCGACTGTACTCTAGAGATTGAGCGGATTCCTAAATCTGCATTTCTGGAGACATTTGTGTCATTGAAACAGGCATTTTGGGAAGGTGCTAGTCCTGAAATGCCTTTCAATTCTACCCAAGCTCTGGTTGCCAGCCACCACCAAGGCAACCATGGCTAGCAAGGATGCTCTGACCACCTGCTGGTTGCTATGGCTACAAGAACGAGCCTTTGCAGCGTCAGGAATCTCGCTGGTTACACAGAGGAGGGATTAATTGCTTAGCAACAGTTCACTTGGCAACATCCCATGCGAGGAAGGGAGAATGACAGGTTGGAACCCACCCACCACAAGCCAACAGGCCTCAGAAATGCAGCCCCACCAATGTTTGCATTATTCCAGCTGTGGCATGAAGTGGTGGGCATTCGTGGATTAGAATATACCAATCGAAGTATAGTGTCTAGAATCAAGGGAAGTATTAGTGCCACTCGATTCTGCTTTGGTCAGGCCCCATCTGGAATACTGTGTCCAGTTCTGGGCACCACAATTCAAAATGGATGTTGAGAAACTGGAGGATGTCCAAAGGAGGATGACTAAAATGGTGAAGGGTCTGGAAGCCATGTTCTATGAAGAACAACTTAGGGAACTGGGGATGTTTAGCCTGGAGAAGAGAAGGTTAAGAGGTGATATGATAGCCCTGTTTAAATACTTGAAGGGATGTCATATTGAGGAGGGAGCAAGCTTGTTTTCTGCTGCTCCAGAGAACAGGACCCGGAACAATGGATGCAAGCTCTAGGAAAAGAGGTTTCACCTCAACATTAGGAGGAGCTTCCTGACAGTCAGGGCTGTTCAACAGTGGAACATACTCCTTCCTCGGAGAGCAGTGGAATCTCCTTCCCTGGAGGTCTTTAAGTAGAGGTTGGATGGCCATCTGTCAGGGATGCTTTGATTGAGATTTCCTGCATGGCAGAAATGGGGTTGGACTGGATGGCCCTTGGGGTCTCTTCCAACTCTAGCATCCTATGATTCTACTGTCAAACGGTTCTGACAGTAGTTTTTTCTATGTTTAGGTAGAATCTCATTTCTTGTAATTTTAATCTAGTCAACAAGGTAACTTCTCCAAATCTGTTATTGAAGTCATAGCATAGTGATTGAGAGACTGAGCTGTGAATCTTACTTTATACCTCCCCATCTTCCACAAACTAGTCTACATCTCCCCTTTCCATGAACTCAGTAAACGGCTTAGGGAAGTCACTCTCTCTCATTCTCAATCCTCTCCTCCGGAGCAGGGAGATAATACTGACCTTCCTACCACTCTCCTAAGGATTAATCAGATGTGAAATACATGCTCCGAATACTCCAGGTACTGCATAAATCCCAACTAATTATTATGATTTTATTAAGAATAAACTATTACCAAACTAAAAAAAAAAAAGGGGGGGGGATACGATCTCACTCTTTTGCTCATGTTTGTTTCCAGAATGCATAAGGGCTACTCCAAGTATAACTAAATACATCACTTGAAAGAGCCACCCTCAAAATTACTACAGACTATTGGTTCTGTTGTCTTACCTATCTTCTTTTTGTAACATCTTGCCAATGAAGAGATCCAGGAAACTTGCACACATTTCTGCACTCTGCTGGTCGGCCTAATAAAGGTTACCGGATACAACATTTAAAGTATTTGCAATTCACCGTTCTCCTGGAGGCTTAGCAAGGTGTGACAAAACAGAACAAAAGGACATGTTTCCTAAATTCCCACAGAACAATAAACCAAGTTGTGGTTTGTTGGATTTTCTCTCTTCTTCTTATTGCCAAACCTATCTCCACTGACCATGTTTTCCTACCAGCTGCAAACCACAACCAGAAGCCTGGTTCTGTTGTAAGGACTCACAAGCACAGACAGCTTAAGCCATGGCTTGTGGTTTTGTCTGAGCGCACAACTTTGTCTTGCCCTTGGGCGGACTGTCTAGCTACTCATTCTGGAACCAGAACCAAAGGAAAGAGAATAAAAAACAAACCAGAAATGAAAGGAAAAATGTTTAGCAATCCCCTAGACAATTAATGACTAAACCAACAAACCATGACTAACATAAACCATAGTTCAGTGTGATAAAACAAACTGTATACCAAAGAATCCACTTTTTAGGATCCTACTTTATGAATACAAATTAGGAGCTGCACTGATCATAGCTAGAATTTGGAAACGTTCCTTTGTTTGGACTACAACTTCCTGAATCCAGAGGCTTTCCCACGTTTCGCAGCAGACAATGCTTTTCTATATGAAAGAGGTGATGTTCAGTAAAGGAAACCTAAGTACCTCCAGAAGAAAGCCACCTTAGCCTGACATCTAAAGACTGAAGCAAATTTTGCTATGGAAAGAGTGTGACACCTTGTATAGAAAAGTCGTCTTCTTTTAAGCCCATATTGCAGCAAGTGCATGATATAAGCGCACAACTATATTTTTCTGAAGATGCCAGCCACAGATGCCGGCAAAACGCCAGGAATAAACTCTTCCTGAACATGGCCATATATCCCAAAAAACCCACAAAAAACTAAACATGATATAAGACTTCCAAAAAAGATCACAACACACATCATTCAGGATATTCTTTAAGGCCTGTTACAGACAGCCAAAATAAAGCTGCTTCGAGTCACAGTGGAGGTATGGTGTTTCAATGATGCATGTGTCCTAAGAGTCCAGAAGTCACACCAAAGCAAC
>NC_056529.1:32602608-32616430 GCF_019175285.1 Sceloporus undulatus | reverse complement strand
CTTTAAGGCCTGTTACAGACAGCCAAAATAAAGCTGCTTCGAGTCACAGTGGAGGTATGGTGTTTCAATGATGCATGTGTCCTAAGAGTCCAGAAGTCACACCAAAGCCATGCTCCAGTCCTGGACTCTGGACTCTTAGGACGCATGCATCATTGAAACACCATACCTCCACTGTGACTCAAAGCAGCTTTATTTTGGCTGTCTGTAACAGGCCTAAGTTAGGTAATAGAAGTATTTTGTTTAGTGGGAACCAGTGTGGCATAGTAGTTTGAGCCATGAACTAGGACTCTGAAGATCAAAATTTGAATCCCAGCTCAGCCATGGAACCCACTGAGTGGCTTTGGAGAAGTCATACTCTCTCAGCCTCTTAAGCAAGCAAAGGCAACCCCCCTCCAAAGAAACTTACCAAGAAGACCCTATGACAGGTTTGCTTTAGGGTCACAGTAAGTCAGAAACAACTTGAAGGCAAACAACAGCACACACACATTCTCTTTGGTGGAAAAAAATCAGTACATATCTCAGGAGTCACTCAGAAAGCTGACAATATGCACCCACTTTGAGCATCTTTTTCAGCTATCCAACAAATCATGATTGACTGTATGAATCCAAGGATCAATAATTCTGATCAGTAATTCTGTTGGGAGCCAAAAGATGCAGCACAGAAACACAACAAACAAAACCCAAACAACTCCTAATTTATGCTGAAATTTCCCATTAAAGTATACAGCAGATTCTGTTCTCAATGAGAGCTGTGTTACTGTTGCAGCACAAAAAGGAAAGTGTGTGTGGAAAGGGGGAAATAATCTCGCAGTACCTCTGAAATGATTTATTTTAGCATGAGATTTTGTGGATTTCAATCCACTTCTTGAGATGAACTGCTAGTATACAAAATTGATGCCACAGATATATTTAAGCATCACATTGTGATGGCAGTGGAACTGGAGTGTGGTGGGATACAGAACGATGCAAAATGTGACACCCTCCAAAAAAGCTGTGTAAAATATAGGTTTGTCAAGTGATTGGTCTGTTGAAAGCAATACATTCTATTTCTCCTTTGAAGTAGAAACTTACCTGAAAATTATTTTATTATATGTTTAAATAGGATAAAAACCAATATTTAATATATATAGTGTGTCAAGAATCCATTGTCTCTGTTCCTGCCTCTGATAATGGATTTGAATTTGTGAATATATCCCAATTCAACCTTTTCTTTTTCTGATTTTCATTTGAATTTTTCTTCCAGAACAGCTACTTGTAGGTCATCGGCTGAATGTCCACAAGGTTTGAAATGCCCTGTGACTGGTTTTGGGTACAGCCGTTTCTAATGTCACAATTTTGTCCCTTTATCCTCTTGCACACAGATTGCTAACAGCAGGATCTCTATTGCCATAAAAAAAAAAGATTAAGGCATTCCAGTTCACTTAATAGAACAGTACATATCTCAGAGGACACCCTGTACTTTGTCGTGCTCCTTGAACAAGGAAATTACAAAGGAAGACTAGAAAGAGAAATTCCAAATTCCAATCCATTAGCAGAGGTATGAAGGAAGACAATGGTTTCATGGCACCCTAATTGGAGTCTACAGCTCTGGAGACCAGGGTTCGATTCCCTGATCGGTCATGAAACCCACTGGGTGACTTTGGGCAGGTCATACAGTATGTTTTCTGCCTCAGGGGAAGGCATTGGTAAACCTCCTTGGGACAAATCTTGCCAAGAAACCTCCATGATTATGGCCTTAGGGTCGCCATAATTTGGAAATGACATGAAGGCACACAACAGTCCAAAGGGGGCCAAACCAGACTCAGAAGTGGCTGCAGTCTGTTATTCCTGGGTTAGTAAGATCTTTAACCTTCTGTCCATAGATTCCTAATTGTGATATCCCCACCCAGTACAAATAGTCCAAGAAGAGACCACACATCTCAGCTCCATGCAACTTCTCCCAGTGTTTGCAAATATCAGCCCAGTTTTATGCAGCATAGTTCAGCTACCTGTAAATACCACATTCTCTCCAATCACTGATGGTAGAGAACAGCAAAAGAGGCTTGCATGCTGGTGAAGTCCCAAGAGAATGTATGTCTGAGGTTCCCCATCCCTGAAATGGTCCAATATTAAAACTATAAACCTGCCCCAAAAATAAGGATTTCAAATAGATTTTTTTAAAAGACAGAATAAACAGAATTTATTTTGAGGATGGAATTATTCCAGCTAATTGAAAAATAGGGAGCATTGGCAAAAGTGCAGAATCACCCTGTTTGGTCCAGAATCACAACACATACCATTCAGGCTGGCTTGGTCAATAGTGAACAGACATACATTTCTTCCCTTGTAAAAAGGCTCAGGTGGCAAACCGTGCAGATAAGGCAAAAAAACAAAAACAAAACATTAGTGTGTGCATAAAAATTAAAATAAAACAAAACCAAGCCAAATGTACTTCCCCAGTCAGGAAGTTAAGCTGGATCATGACTATTCTTCTATGCTAACTATACCAGATAGCTCTTTTGTATCATACAATGCACAATTGGCATAGAACAGGAAAGTCCTGGGTAAGAATACAATACACTATGACTATCTATCTCAGGACTGGGGAATACGTGGTTCTCCAGTTATTGTTGGACTGCAAACTCCCAATGATTTATTTAATACAGGAATGGGCAGAATGCCCCGGGGCCATTTTTGTGGCCTCCAGGACCCGCCAAGAGTAACAAAAAATTGTCTCAAAACCGCTTCTTAAACCTGAAATTTAAACATTGCAAAAATGCCCCCAGCATTCCTTAGAAGGTGTTGGGACAAGTTTTTAAAAAGGTTTTTGGTGGTGGATGTGGCTCTCCACAGACTCCTGGGGACTTATGTAGCTCCCTAGCCTCCCCCAGTTGCCCACCCTGCTTTAATGGCAAAGGATGATGGGAAATGCAATGCAACAACATTTGGAAGGCCACTTATTTCCTGACTGTATTGTAGCCCCCTTGTCATCAGCGCCAACCTGCCCTCCCATGACATCAAGAAGCATGATCTTAAATACTTCTGTTGTCAATTTTGTCTAAAGCTACTTTGCAACCAGGGCAGTTGTGTGACCCCTACCCTTGGCCCTGCACAGACGCTTGTGAAGAAGCATTTAAATTGGAGGGTCTTTTCCAGGAGAGTCCAGAGGTCTTCTTTCATTTATCTTTTTTAAATTCCGCAGTCCAGAAATCTGTAAGGAAAGAAAAAAGATGAGGTGGATGGATGAAACTATACGACATCTAAAGAGGGGGAAGATGTGACCAAAAATGAAGAAGGGAGATGTCTAGGAAGATTAATAAGACAGAAATATTTTGGAACTCAGATAATAGATTCAGAGTGACGCCTAAGACTTAAGAGTTCAGACAAAGATTAAAAACCATCTGGTTATTGGCAAACATGAAATGAGAAAACAACAAAACAAAGAGTGTATTAGTTAACATGTTACTTTCAAAACGGCATCCATAAAGAATCGAGGCAAGATAACCTCTCACCTGAGCATGCATTTTAGCTGCAAAGCATTGAATACATAGCATTGTTATATACATGCATCCTATATACATCACGAAATCCTGTACGCAATTGCCTGTAAGTTCTATTGAGCCTAAGCAGACCCTTATCATCTCTTTGGGGGAGATAGGAGGGTACATTTTTCAAATTTCTATTATGATTATAACTAAATCACATAATGCAGAAAAGTCACATTGCTGGACTATATTTCTCAGAATCCACCATCCAGCATGGCCAATGGCCATAATGACTAAGAGAATTCTAGGAGTTGCAAATTCAAACCATGGATGCTAGGAGTGAAAGAGGTCCAACAGCTGCTGCTTGATATCTCATCTCTTCTGCTCACAAAAAGCCGTATGTAATACTGTGCTTACTGCATATGCTTCCAAAAGGGAATTAGTTATATTATGCTCCCAAAGGCCATGGCTACTTCTCACGTGCTCTTTCATGATGAATTATTTACCGGATTTAAAGACATTTTGAAGTATTTGTTAGGTCTGAAAATGGCTTTAAAAACTACTTCTCAGGCAAGATCAGAAGTTGTAAAAATTCTTTTAACCAATAATGCCTACAATCCCCTTGCCAGCATAGTCTCTGACCATTGTAGCATAAGGATTCTTGAATGTTGTCTAGATGAGTAACTTTTTGAAGCTCAGATCAAAAACATTAGTATGGTGTTTAGAGATAAGGCACACACATGCTAGTAGACTCTTTCTGTAGAACACAAAGTTCTACAGCTAATTAGTAATTCAGTGGGTGGAGTTAATTATTCACTATCAGTTACATATGAGTTATCCAAGACGGGGGCCTTTTTATACATGAGACCAGTCAGCAGAGACAAACAATGTCCTGCTCTAACACACGAGTCATATTCCCATTTTACAGATGAGGAATACTGAAGTGAAGAGATGAGCAAGTAGCACAGGACCAGCCACAACACAGATTGTTCTTCTTACAATTGTATTTGCTCTTGCTCTGTAAGTCAGAAATCTAGCGCAAACCACCCACAGATCTACCAGCTGGTCCCAGTTCTGGGGGAAAGGTTGGAGACGAACAAACAAACATATATATATGTCTATCTCTTGGACTCAGATACTCTAACCCAGCCTTTCTCACGCTTCTACTTTGCACAAACTTTGAAATAACTTTTAGGTCTCAAAATGTGATTACATCTACAGATCAAAATACCACACAATGTTTTTCTTTTCTTTTTAGTTACTACCTCTAGCAGAACCCTAGGGTTTCAGGGAAAGTTGGCTGGAAATCTCTGCTCTAACCAATGCATTGATTACAGCAATACGACTAGTAGCCATGCTGTGGCTGGGCGACTGTGGGACTTGATATCCAAAAGGTAATCTTCACAAGTCTTGGATCTACAAGGAGATCCTGTTTGATCTTCCACTTACCTTTTAAAGGGGCCACCACCACGAGGTGCAAACTCTTGCCTGAAGGCAAGTGTTTTTCTGACACACAAGCACCTTTTATGTCTATCTAATCCCACAGAGCGGGAAAGGAGCATCACCTAGAGTTTAGCAGATTGTGAGGCAATACCCAACAGTGCGGGGAAGTCGTTCTTGGTCGTCATCCAACAGCCACCATCCATCACCAGAGTTGTGCCGGTCACATAAGATGCCAAGGGACTGGCCAAATACAACACACCGTGGGCAATCTCCGTCTTATTCCCAGCCCGCTGAAGAGGGATTTCTTGATAGATGTTTCTGCTTTCCACACCAGGTGGGACTGAAAAGAAAGCAGGGAAGCTGAAACTTGGACATGTTGAGATCAAACCAGGACAGTGAAAGTGCACAGGCCTAAGTGAGTTGTTCTCCACCACCTCAGTGAACCCTTTATAAAACCACAGGAATTTTAGTCTAGGACAATCCTCTTGTTTACATGCATTAAAAATACTAAGTTGATGGGTGATGATGGGACTTTGAGTCAAACATACTTGGAGGGTACCGAGATGAAGAAGGTTGTTTTAGAATCCCTCTATGGGCACACTCCCATGTCCCCATCTTAGGGCATGCCCACACTACACCTCCAGCCAGTATTTCACTTCCTACCTAAACGGCGGGTGCCCTCTGTGCCCAAAATGGGACCCGGTGCCAGGCTGTTCACTCTGATTTTGTCAGGGCCCCATTCTACAGCCAGATGTTTTGTCATTGCATCTGTTAGAGAACAAACAAATAGACAGGCTCAAGAATAAATATGAGGGAAGAAGAGAAGCAAGCAAAAACAGAGCTTGAAAAGTTAGATTTTCATGCTACAGCTCTAGCTAGTAGGGCAGCTGGGTACGTTTAGCCTGGAGAAGAGAAGGATAAGAGGTAATACGATAACTCTGTTTAAATATTTGAAGGGGTGTCATATTGAGGATGGTGCAAGCTTGCTTTCTGCTGCTCCAGAGACTAGGATATGGAGCAATGGATTCACACTACAATGGACTCAAAATTAGGAGGAACATCCTGACAGGAATTGTTCAATAGTGGAACACACTCCCTTGGAGAGTGGTAGACTCTCCTTCTTTGGAGGTTTTAAACAGAGTCTGGATGGCCATCAGTCAGGGGTGCTTTGACTGTGTGTTTCTGCATGGCAGGAGGTTGGATTGGATGGCCCTTGGGTCTCTTCCAACTCTATGATTCTATGAACAGTACACAAAAGTATTTTTTCCAGGAAGATAATTATGGGTTGAGAAAGGACAGGAAAATCTTCAAGGGCAAACCTTGTTCTCATCAATTCTTTGCTCTCAGCATAATAGGAAGTGACAGAACGTTACTTCTGGTTTCAAGTTTTCAGCTGGAAAAAGGGCCATTTTTCATTTTAGGGATGTTTGGGGATTCTAGGGTGCAAAAGGATAAAAACCATTTTTATATGGCAATTTAGGCTTTTGGGAGCCATACTTTGACTGAAGTGGTCCATTTGGGTCTTTGGGGGCACAAAATGGAGAACCAGGGTGACACTTTCCCAATCCTGTGAGCTACACTTTGGGAAAAGAAGTGAACAAACTTGTAATATTTTAAGCTCCACAAACAGGAGGAGCTGTCCAAAGACACTTTTATTCTAAAGTGCACCTCCTTTTGAAATCCACTCACAAAGTGTCAAAGGACGGCTTTCAAACTACAAACTAAGGCAGCCTCACTAAATTATAGACTGTCATTGCAAAACCTGGACAGGATGCAGATAAGGAGGGGGAGAACAAAATGGCAGATGGTTTACTGTACCTATGGCTGCTTTAGCTGTACCAGCATGCATCTGGAGAGCCTGGCCTTTGTAGCTAAGAGTCGCTGTGATATTGACAATAACCCCTCCATTGGCCTAGATGAAGAGAACAAGACTCAACTCAGGCAGGATGGGTAGAAAAATTAAGAGCAAGTACAGAGGATAGAAAACAAAACAATAGGGTTGGCATTAAAAATAAAAAAGATACTCAAAATGCAAAGCAGTATCTTTTGCAACAGCAAACAAACAAGTGTCATTTCAGTGAGCTAGTGTGGAGAAGAGTGTAAGAATGTTGGACTAGGACTAAGGAGGAATGCATAAATCCAGATAGAAAGGGGATCTAAGATATGTTTCTCAAAGACTTCCTAAGGGAGGAAAACTTACACGGAGGCACTTTTCATACAGTACTTTGGAGACATTGAACGTTCCCAAGGTGTCGATCTCAATCACTGTTTTGTAACCATTGAAAGACAGAGCACTGGCTGGGCACAGGAAGTTACCAGCTGCATCTGTGGAAAGAGGTCAGGGACAGTGTCAGGACAAGAGAGGGCAACAAAGCTGACACCACAGCTCTGCTACTCCATCATAATGAACTCATCTCCTCTCAAGCTGGAAATGTTTCAGACTAGATTTCTCATGGAGAGCATCATTTATTCCCACTGGTCTTGTATAATTAGGTCTAAAAAAATTAATATATAATGAAAGTCAATCAGATATCTACCAACAGATCAGGTCTACAATTCCCTGAATGTTCTAGCCAGCATGGCTAGTAATTTTTCCAAGCTCTGCAATAGGTTCAGAACTGCCTTGGTCGCATCTGTGTCTTAGAGAGTCTATCAGTGACCATTTTTCCCAGCCCAGAAGTGAAACAGACTGACACAAATAACTCACTGTTAACCAGGATATCAATCTTCTCAAACTCCTTCAGGGCTTCATCTACAGCTGCCATGATCGCTTGAGGATGCCTGACATCTAGAGTAAGAGGCAAACATCTTTGACCAGTGGCTTCTGACAGCTTCTTAGCAGCCTGTGAAAAGAAATAAAGACTTGGCATTTAGATGGCCACCTTCTCCTGTATTTTGGGCAGAATAAATCCAGCAGAAGATATCACAAATTGGCATAAAGGCAGCTGGGTTAAGAATACAGGCAGAGTATGGAAAAGTTACTTTTTAGATGATAAGTTCCAGAATCCCTCAGGAAGCACAGGCAATGGCCATGTTGTGTAAAGCAACAGCAATAACAATAACAGCAATAACAAGTACATTTCTATACTGCTTATTAGTGCACAGTCCTACAGTACCGTGCTCACTGATCTGTTCTGTCCATTTTTGATTCAGTCACTATTGACCCTGCCCCAGATCTGGTGCTTGGAACAGACATCTTGTAGCAAAGATGCTTCAGCGAAGAAGACACTGACTTGCCATTAAATATTGTACATCCACTTACCTCTGTCACTCTCTGGAGGTTCCTGCTGGCAATGACAGTTTGGCAGCCATGCCTGCCAAACAAAAACAGTAACAAGCAACAAGATGAGAAGGACACAGAACAGACTGACTCCATGTCTTACACACCTTTCTTGGCCAATAGCGATCCTGGAAGTTGTAGGTGCAAAAGCATCTGGGGATCCAAGGTTGGGAACTTTAGCAGTTCACATTTTACTAAGCTAAGGAAGGAGGTCATGTGTGCATACTAAATTGTCCACTAATATAACGAACTGAGCAATGATGCAATTAGAACACTAAGCCTTCAGTCAAAGGCCAGCATGGCAGCAGAGAACATGTCTACCTCAGAGCATGATGTGGCTGCAAGGGGAGGGCAATGTTTGCTTGCCAGGGACAGAAGCTCAGCCAAGGAAAAGGATAAAGCAGTGGCAACCTCCAAAAATAAGATAAACATGTTCCCATCCTAGAGCCTCTTAAGAGCCTCATACGCACCTCATCAGAATCTCAGCAATGCGGAATCCGATGCCAGATCCACCTCCTGTGATGAATGCAACTTTGCTCCTAGGAAGCCACAAGGAGGAGGACATTGAGCCAATGGGATTCATACAGGCTTTTTATTACAAAAAGTGTAGCAGTGAAGATTATGACAAAAGAAGCAAATCCTCTTGTGTCAGCTCACATCAGTTCCAGGCAGATCAAAGACTACCTATATCACCAGCTTACTAGAAACTGGTGACATAAAAGGCAGCATCTGAGATGAAAATACTAGCCTGTTTTTGTTTTGGTTTTTTGCTAAAGAAAGATAAAATGCACAGGTTGTTTCTGCTTCTGGGTGCAAGTAAAAGAAAAATAGTTCTCTCATATGAAAAGGAATTTATATCAGGGATTAGTAAAGGCATTGATTTCATTCTTCTGTATCCTACACACATGTATTTACCACTTTCTGCAACTGAAAGAATACTTTCTTTAGACTCCCAACATGTAAAGGAAGACAGAGGAAAAAATGACTTGGTTACATATAGTGCTACACACACATAACAGGCACCTGCTATGTACATTTCACTTGATCTTGAAAAATTGTACACCTGAAAACCTGCATGCTTAAGTCAAAAGCAAGGTCTTATTAGAGCTACTTCAAACACCCATGATGAGAATCTGCACTCTGCAAAATGGTTAGAAAAGAATATTTGCAGCAGAACTGGCATGTACACCATGCTTCTACACTGTCATTCCTGCCTGGAGGCAAGGTCATACTGGTAGGAATAGAGATGAATAAAGAAATGACTGAAGCTTCTTGCAAGTTTTAAGGTACAACCCTGTACATATTTGCTTAGAAGTGTATCCCACTGAATTCAACAAGACTTACTCTCAGGCTTATTTTGTCACCAGAACCCTAAGATCCATCATCCAGAGCCAGGTGAAAAAGATATATACCAGTACTTAGAATTAAAGAAGAGGGTGCTTTTGAGAACATCCTGATCTGAAGAATTTGCTTTCAGTATCAGAACTGAACTAAGCTCTGTTTTTTCCTGTATGTTTGTTTGTTTAACAAAAAACTGTGTTCCTGGGTACCCTAAGATCTCTTTACGTCAGAACTTTAATCTGGGAGATGGGATTAAAAATCCTTTTGTTGTTCCTACTGTGAAACAACTACCAGGCAACACTCTTGCCTATCTAGACTGCTTGAAACATAACTTTTCCCAAAAAGGCAGTGTCTTTTCTAAAATGCATATAATGAAAAAAAGTTAGTGATCATGTCTACTGGGGGATTGTGGAGGTTGTACACCCAAGTAGCAGTTCCATTCTTTGCCCATTTACTGTGAATCCTCAGAGATCTACTAACAGATCCCAAACTAGCTTTTTCCCACCCGTAGGCTGATGTCTTTTTTTATCCCTGCAGATATAGTCAGCCTCTCTTTCAAATCTAGCATGTTGTGTCTTGCTGGTTTCTTTTAATGTTAAATTTCCTTATATGCACTTTAATCTGGTTATCTTTGTTAACATGTAAACCAGCTGGGTACAAAGGTAGGCTCAAGTAAGGAAGTTCCTCAGAGCTTTCCAACTGTTTCTCAACAGTTTGTGGGGTCTATTTAAATCTATTATTCACCCTTTAGGAAAAAACAATAACACAATTTTGGGTCTAAACCCAAAAACTTATTCTAAGATGGAGTGGACAACATGTGGCCTGAGGCACAATTTCCACCGGAGTTGTGGTCCAACCAAATGTTTCCTGCTCCTGATCAAACAACATAAGGAAAGAAACACCTTACAGGCTGACATCTCTGCTGAAGGAATGGAAGTGTGATGGACAAAGAACTGAGAGCAGAATTGGGAAGTAAAAAGAGGAAAAGCATGCAGCGTTCACTTTATCTAGTTCAGAGTCTCCAAGTAGTATCCTGCTAGTAGGAAGAGCTCTCTTGGAACAACTTACTTGAGGATGTCAGGGTTGAAGAGGTAGGTATATTCCTGAAGACAATCATCTGTTTCAACATCAGGAGGTGGCTGGCAAGCAAAGCCAAGTTGGGACATGGCTCCGTGGACAATTCTGCAGAAAACAAGCTGCTAGTTACCACAAGACCAGAGAGAACAATCCCCTACATGTACATCTACTCTGTCCACAACACATTTTGGCCACTGATCTAACCAAAGAATAAACAACATGGATCCAAATAATCTTTTCCCCAGTAAGCCTCTCCGGGCCTTCGATTAAAGTATAACTGTCTCTACTTTCTATATCTGCCCTGTACAATTGTAATGGCTGTCTACTCAGAATCTGGGATGGCTTGGAAATGGGATAGTTGTATCAGCACCTCAGAGAAGTTGAGAGAAGATGAGGAAACTCTTATTTATTTATTTTATATACAGCTTTTTCTCCGATCTGAAAGTCAAGGAAGCTCACAAACAAGATTAAAAATAAGTGCAAACAAATCCACAGATATTAAAAGTGATTTAAAAGCCCTCTGATAAAAATGGGCTTTAAAACATATATGCTAAAAGGCTCCTTTTCAGCCAGGCACTTACCAAAATCTCACCTGAATAAAAAGGTCTTTGCCAGCAGAAGGTCAGCAGGGAATGGTTCCCTCACAGCTCCAATCTGGTACTAATGATGCTTATTTATAACGCCCTTTCCACCAAATATAGTCAGAGGCAACAAGTTTTTCCTGCCAAGTGGGAGAGAAAATGGTAGCGTAGTTAACAACACACTTTAGAAAGAAGAGGCCAATATATTTTTGCTATCTTTTCCAGGTAACTTCCCTTTCCCTTTATCTTTTGGGATCTGAACAACTGCCTGTTCCTGCACAAACCTGTCTGACAGCAAAGATTAGTACTGAAGATCCTTCTCCAGGGGCCCTTCATTGCAAAATCAGGGAGCAGCCTTTACTCTAAATGTACTACAAGAAGTAACAGCAGTTGGCTCATAACATACACTGGCAGTGGATGATGGTGTAAGAGGATGGCCTAGAAAAACAGCCAGGCAACAGTATGTGTAGCACCCCTTGAAAGCAGGAGTAGGCAAACGAGGTTCCTTCTGATGCCGTTGGATGGCCATTCCCATCACGCCTTTGCCTTGCCTGTGTTGGCTAGGAATGATGGAAGTTGCAATCCAACAACATCGGAAAGGGTCACAAGGTTCCCATTTCTATTTAAAGGAGTTGAAGTTGGAGAACAAGGCAGGGTTTTCTATTGTCAAAGCTGTCACAGACTCTCCCCAAATTCTCCCACAAACAAAACCTTGGTTTCTTTTCCCCAAATGCTGCAGGCTGGAACCTCTAAAGCATTGGAGAAAAGTTGCTTTCTTGGACTGTCACTTCCAGAATCCCAAGACTTTTGTCCCTTCCTCCTCCATTCTGCAGCCTGGAACTTCCAAGGCATGGGGAAAAGTTATTTGTTTGGACTATCACTCCCAGAATCCACATAAACAGGATTTTGGTCCCTTTCCCCTAAATGCTGCAGGCTGGAACTTCCAAAGCATGGAGAAAGTTGCTTTTCTGAACTATCACTCCCAGAATCCCCACAAACAAAACCTTGGTCCCTTTACCCCAAATGCTTCAGGCTGAAACTTCCAAAGCATGGGAAAAGGTTACCTTTTTGGACTATCACTCCCAGAATCCCCCATAAACAAAACTTTGGTCCCTTCCCCACCAAATGCTAAGGGATTCTGGGAGTGGCAGTCCAAAAAGACTCCTTTTCTCACACTTTGGACGTTAGAGCCCACACCATTTAGAGGAAAAGGGGGACCAAAGAGTCCAGTAATAATAACAACAACAACCCAAGTTTAGGACTCCTAAGGAATGTATTATAAGCTCTATTTGTGAGAATGGCACTGGTCAAACCTCCTTAGAGGACCAGAAAACCTCAGAAAACCCTCTGAAATCCCCCTCTCTAAGCCATAACTGTATAAAAAGGAGACTCAAAGGCTTATAAATGCATCCTGAGGGCTTTTTGGAAATGAAGGTGTCATGTTTTGGGGTTAATTTTACAGACAATGGCCCTATTGGCCACTTTCCCTCCCAGCCATCCGCCATTTTGTGGCCTTTAGAGACCACCTTCGCCTCTTCTTACCTGTCCTGCTGAGGACTTGGTTCGGAGGCCAGTGCGCATGCGCGGGCCTTTCCGAGCGCAAAGCATGCCGGGAAGTGTAGTTAGGCCCGGGGCCTTCCCTCTAGACACTGGGCTTCTGGGAACTGTAGTTCATTGGTCCTAAGAGAAGCTAAAATTTAAATTTAAATTTAAATTAAGATGGAATTAATCCAGTTAGGGCCAAAGCAGAAATAATCCAGTGTGAGGCTGCTTTAACTGCCCTGGCTCAGTGCTAAGGAATGCTGGGAACTGTAGTTTGCTGTGGCACCAGAGGTCTCTGACACAACGCCTCACAAAAATACCAGTTCCCAGAATTCCCTTGCAGACAAGCCAAGGGAATATATTTATTTATTATTTTATTTTATTTTATTTCTATGCCGCCTTTTCTCTCAAAAAGGGACCCAAGGCGGCTCACAAATATATTTAGGATTATTATTATAAATAAAATATATAATTATAATTATAAATATAAACATATATATATATATATATATACACACACATACATACATACCCAGGGGTAGCCGTGTTGGCCAGGTAGCAAAGTACAATAACATCCAAAATCCACAAAACAGGGTTAATAATAATAATAATAATAATAGTTCCCAGAATTCCCTTGCAGAAGCCAAGGCAATTTATTTATTTATTTATTTATTTTATTTTATTTCTATGCCGCCTTTTCTCCCAGAAAGGGACCCAAGGCAGTTCACAAATATATTTAGGATTATTATTATTAATAATAATAAATATAATGATAAATATAAACATATTATATATATATATATATACACACACACACACACACACATATACATAAAACATATCCATGTTGGCCAAGTAGCAAAGTACAATAACATCCAAAATCCACAAAACAGGGCTAATAATAATAATAATAACATCATTTATTTTTATCCTGCCCCTCTGCATATCATAACTGGGGACGCTTTGCAGCACCCAGTAATCTGATTTCAAAGGCTCAATAAAACCAGTAATCCCTTATCATACCTTCAAGCACCTTTCCTCCATTGCATATTAGAGTTTTATGGCAGCTTCCCATTGCAAACCATTTAAGAAAC
>NC_056529.1:32594050-32599608 GCF_019175285.1 Sceloporus undulatus | reverse complement strand
CAAGAAAACCCCATGATAGGTTTGTCTTAGGTTACCATAAGTCTGAAATGACTTGAAAGCACACAGCCACAATAAGCTTGCTTTTGCTTTCCCAGTATTTTCTACTGGTAGAGAACTTTGGTGTTTTGGAATAAAAGGAGCCTTTAATAATGCTTCTGTTTCTGCAGTGTTAAATTGTATGGTTCATCCTGCTTTATTCTGCTTTATTTACAGACAGCAATTAATGTGATGCGTTGTTAAATAAGAAAACAAAATAGGACATTTAAATGAGTTTATCTATTAATGGAATTTGGCTTTATTTATAACAGATTGGAGAGGCGAGGAATCGAGCAAGGATCAGATTATTGGCAAGTAATGTAAAGGTTAGTAATGCACACTTAAAATTCAACATATTCCGAATTTGATAATTGAAATATATATATATTCCCTTTCCAATTAGTGATGCATTGTGGTCTTAAGTCAAATATTTCTAATTTCTGATGCAGAAGTGAATAGAGCATT
The DNA here is from genome assembly GCF_019175285.1 of Sceloporus undulatus. Lineage (NCBI taxonomy): Eukaryota > Metazoa > Chordata > Lepidosauria > Squamata > Phrynosomatidae > Sceloporus > Sceloporus undulatus. The sequence goes on along the minus strand of NC_056529.1, from coordinate 32,599,107 downwards.
TATGCTATACTGGCAGTCTCTGGCTGCATCCATGCTGCAGAAATAATCCAGTTTGACACCACTTTAACTGCCGAGGCTCATTGCAATGAAATTCTGGGAACTGTAGTTTGTTGCGGCACCAGAGCTCTCCGACAGAAGGCTAAATGTCTCACAAAACTATAGTTCCCAGAATTCCACAGCACTGAACCCTCGCAGTCAAAAATGGTGTCAAACTGGATTATTCCTGCAGTGTGGATGCAGCCTCAAATCCAGGCACAATGGCAGGGATCAGTATGTAGAACGCTAAGGCCAGTGGTTAACACAGCTGACATCTGTAGACTCAAGTCTACGAAAGCTCATGCTACCCACTTCTCTCTTTCATTTCGTCTCAAAGGTTCTACAAGATCCCTTTGCATTTGTACCTACCAATATATATAAAGTTGGTCTGTAAGACTAGCCCTGTTCAAATAAAAGTGTCCGTGGTTGATCTGGCCCAACTCATCATCCTACCTGCTGACGTGAACGCTAAAGTCTCCTCGGACGGTCCCTGGCTTGGCTTCTGCTGGGTTGGTCTCTCCCACCATGGCCCTGGAGGTCTTGACAACATTGTGACCTTCCCAAACCTGCAGGGAATCCAAAGGAGCAAAAGAAGGGACAAAGACCAAAGAAAGACATTTCAAAGAATTGACCTGGATCACACCAAAACACTGGGATGTCCCAAAAGAGGACCAAGAGCATCTTCTCCTTTGTGCTACCTCTGATACTGGAAGTGACTTGTAGGCACCAGGACTAACAGCCGCTGATGGCCTACTCCTCCTCCTCCTCCTCCTCCTCCTCCATGATTTTATTTAATCTGCTGCCCACATGCTGCCACATACCCAGAAATGAAGCAGAATATCAAGAAAGAATTTGGCAGCGTGATCTTTCATAGACTTTGGCCTACTTCCTCAGATATAGTTAAAAGTAGACCGAAGTCTACGAAAGCTCATGCTGCCAATTTCTTTCCTCCAGTTAGTCTCAAAGGTGCTGCAAGATTTCTCTTTGTACTGATACTACAGACTCACACGGCTATATCTTTGAACTCTACAAATACCAAGGATTTAACTATCAAGAAACATTCTGGTTGGAATCCTACATCAGGATGGACAACTCTTGTGGAGGAATATGGTGGTCACTTTGGCGATGTTTTTGCCTCCTCTGGCTATTTTAGACCCAAGGAAAGCCTCTTTTTTATATTTTTACAACAGTATATTGTACTGTTTTATTATTTAGTTTGTGGCTCATCATGATCTATTACTCAATGTATTTTTTTAATGATGGTGCCATTTTAAGTGTTATTTTTTCATAGTGGGATACAAATGTAAGATACAAAATCTAGATAAGCCTAGGAATAGAGGGCAGGGCAATGGCATAGGTATTGGATATTAGACACAGAAAGTGAAGCCATCTTACCATAGCTACTACAGGTCCGGAGGTCATGTACTGTATCAACTCATGATAGAAGGGTTTTCTGCGCAATTCATGGTAGTGTTCTGATAAGATCCCTTCATTGGCCTGCCAAGAAAAGAAACATCCAAAGTCACAAGCATGTCAGTGGCTCCATCTGCACTACAGAAATAATAGCAATGTGACACTGCATTAACTCCCAAGGCTCAGTGCTAGGGGATGCTGGTATTTGCCATTTTGTGAGCTATGTGGCCTTCTCTATGAAAGAGCTCTAGGACCACAACCAACTCCATCTCCAAGAATCCCATAGCACTGAGCCATGGCAGTTAAAGGGGTGTCTGGCTGTATTATTTCTGTAGCAGAGATACATCCAATGACTTCTCTTTGCAGACCTCCTTGCTGGAGAGGCTTCAATGTGCATTTTTCAATGAGAAGTTAGGTTGCTTTTGACCTGGACATGGGGCCTTTTTTGGACTTTGACAATGGAACAACTTGCAAAGGCCCACCAGTGCTCAATGTGTTCTCCTTTTGGGAAACAATTCAAAGTTGAGAGTGGTGTAACCTACTCCTAGGCATTTACGTATCTGTTGGTAGCTGAGATGAGAGCTAGCACAGTGTAGTGGTTTGGGTGATGGACTAGGACACTGGGAGACCAGGGTTTGAATCCCAGCTCAGCCATGAAACTCACTGGGTGACTGATGTTTCGCCAGCATCTGTGGCTGGCATCTACAGAGATGAAGATGCCAGCCGCAGATGCTGGCGAAAAGTCAGAAACAAAGGCCTGTTACAGACTGCCAAAATAAAGCTACTTCGGGTCTCTTTGGAGGTATGCTATTTAAATGATGCATGGGTCCTAAGAGTCCGGAGGTTGCGCCAAAGCCATACTCCATTCCTAAGCACTGGAGTGCAGCTTAGGTGCAGCTTCCGGATTCTTAGGATGCATGCATCATTTAAACAGCATACCTCCAAAGAGACCCGAAGCAGCTTTATTTTGGCAGTCTGTAACAGGCCAAACTCTTCTAGAACATGGCCACATAGCCCCAAAACCCCACAAAAAAACTATGGATGCCGGCCATGAATACTTCTTCAACTTCTGAGTGGGTGATTTTGGGCAAGTCATACTCTGTCAGGCTCAGAATGGCAAACCTCTAAAGAAACATGCCAAGAAAATGCCATCATAGGGTTGCCATAAGTTGGAAATGACTTGAAGGCACAGAACGACAGCAACAAAAAAGTGCACTGTGAGTTTTTAAAAATCCCTTTGTTGTTGCTGTGTGCCTTCAAGTCATTTTTCAGCCACTGGGTGATCTTGGGCAAGACACACTCTCTCAGCCCCAGAAAAGGACAGAGTTCCCCTGTTCTCCCAAGGAACATTACCTGGAGTAACTTGAGGCCCACTAGCTTGAAGCCACGCTTCTCAAAGCGTTTGATCACATCTCCCAGAAGTCTCCTTTGAACCCCGTCCGGCTTCAGGGCTATCAGCGTGCGCTCCTGCAATCCTGTGGGTTGCCCTGTTTGGCAGAGAAAGGGACATATGGCTAGAGGTCTTAGAAATCAGTACATAGAGCATGCCATCATCCACTGTAACTGAATGATGGGAGGTTCAGGAAATCCAAAAGGAAGTAGTCTGCCCTCCATATCCATGGATTTCTGCATTCACAGATTCAACCACCCATGGCTTGGAAACATATATGTTTTAGAAAGATCCAAAAAGCAAACTTTGATTTTGCAATTTGATATAAGGGGCACCACTTTTCTGCGCTGTTGCATATAATGCCCCCTATTTTGCAATCTCTTTCCCACTTGCAGACCACCACTTCTTTAGACTACTTTAAGTCCAAACGAAAGACTATTCTATTCCATTCAGGGAGGCCTTCCAACTTCCGTCTTGCTTTTATGACTGTTTCATGACATATTATTTGTATTAATTTACACTTTTCTAGTATCGTTTTCACTTTATTACAGGAAGATGTTGTGAATTTTAGCCGCTTGGGTTTTGGAATAGTTCGGATTTTGGAATATTCCAGATAAGGGAGACTCAACCTGTATGGGGATTGAAACCGGGTAGAAGAACAACGCAACCGTGAATGTGTTCAGTTTGGATAAGTAAAATGGTTAGGATAATATGCAAATTGAATGCCCAGATTTGAAAAAGTGGGATATTGCAATCCTCTCTCTCTGTTTAGTTTGCCGCCTGCAGTCAACAAGAGTTGGCCAAAGACCAAGAGGATATTGCTATGCCTCTTCTGAGATATCAGTACTGGGAAAGTCAGAGCTCCAGTCACAGACTGGGAGGCTGTCTGGAGGACTCATGGGAAAACTGTTTGTGCCGCTATGTCTCCCACACAGTGCTCTGTGATCCGTTGTGTGCAACCAAAGCCAAAAGACACATCTGGAATCCTATCATGTCGCTTGGAAAAGTTCTTAATCTCTCCAGACTGCCCAGCCAGCATGGGAGATGCAGTACAAAAAGTGCTTTTCAAGCTCTGGATGAAGGATTCTGGGAGCTGTCCTCCCCAAAAGTCACTTTTTCAAGCTCTGGTGTTGCAAAGGCCAGAGGAAAGATCAGATATTCCCTCCTGATCTGAGCTTGGATCCCACTTTCGCCTTCCCAGTCTGTGGATCATTTTGTGGATCTTAAGGGAGAACCTGGCAGCCATCGACCAAATATACAGACTGCTCAACTGGAGGAACATTCAAAATATGAAAAAGGAACCTTATGAGTGCTTTTTGTCCAATTGCTCCAAACCACAGATTACTTTGAGCTTGACAAAGTAAAGTTTTTATTTGGTGTGTGTGTGCTAGATCTCCCTGGCTGGAGGGCATCCTGGGAGTTCTAGTCTTCCAAAGGCAGGTTTGGAGGACTATATGGTCTCTCCAGAATGAACTGGGAGGCTAACAACTTGGGAAAGAAGAAACCCAGAGGTCCTGGAGGCAAAAGGAGAAGAGAAGGGCAGTTGGATGCCCCTTGCCCTGCTCCCAAGGGGGGCACAATCCTAAAGAAATACCCAAGAAACCCCCAAAGGCTTGGTGGGCTTTTTTGAAGGAGCAGCTGTTAGAGGAGGAGGAGATGCCAAGGGGAGATGGAGGGATGGATGGGGTCCCTCCTGCCCTGCCAGCCTCCCTGCCCCTTGGGCACTCCCTCCCTCCCTGACTCACCAGTGCTGTAGGGCTGGCCCTGGAGGAGGCCACCGGGGCTCCCAAGGGCTCCCAGGGGCTTGGGCTTTGGCAGGGGACCCAGGAGACAGAGCCTCCGCCCAGGAGCCAAGCAGCAGCAGCGCCGGAGGAAGACCATGGTCGCCCGAGATGAAGGGCCCTCTTGGGGCCAGGCTTTTAAGAGCAGCCTCTCTGCCCAGCCTCCCTCCAGCTCCAGCCCCGAAGGAAGAGGAAGAGGAGGAGGAGGAGGAGGAGGAGAGGGAAGAGGCTCACGTTGCTTTGGGGGGTTTAAAGAGCTTTCTGTTTGTCTATCTCTCTATCTATCTCTGCCCTTCTATCTGCCTGCCTGTCTATCTATATCTGCCCTTCGAGCTAGCTGCCTATCTACTGTATATCTACCAATCTATCTGCCCATCTAAATCTGCCTGCCTATCTATCTATCTATCTATCTATCTATCTATCTATCTATCTATCTA
>NC_056529.1:32557151-32591050 GCF_019175285.1 Sceloporus undulatus | reverse complement strand
CTATCTATCTATCTATCTATCTATCTATCTATCTATCTATCTATCTATCTATCATCTATTTCTGCCCTTCTATCTATCTGCCTATCCATCCAACTGCCCATCCATCCATCCATCCATATCTGCCTGTCTGTCTATCTATCCTTCTATCTGCCTACAGTATTTCTATCTATCTATGCCATTCTATCTGCCCATCCATCCATCCATCCATCCATCCATCCATCCATCCATCCATCCATCCAATCCTTCCATATATCTGCCTGTCTCTATCTCTGCCCTTCTGTCTGCCTATCCATCCATCTGCCCATCCATCTATCCAATCTGCCTGCCTGCCTATCTATCTATCTCTGCCCTTCTATCTGCCTATCTATATCTGCCTATCATCTATGTATCTATCTGCCTATCCATCTGCCTGCCTGTCTATCCATCTGTCTATCTATCTATCCATCCATCCATCCACCCACCCACCTACCCACCCCTAAATACATCCTTTGCTAATTTCCCACCTAATAAAAGCTGCCAGTTGATCCCACAATACCCACCATTGCACTCCTGACTAGCCTAAAAAATACAGAATGTGAATATTCAAATGGAATTAAGCTGTTCACAATACGAAACCATTCTGGGAGAAAGGCAGAATGTCATTGCAATAATACATAAACAATAAAACAATACAGTGGGCTCTCCACATTCGCTGGGGTTAGGGGCACAAGACCTCCATGAATTTGGAAAAACCACAAATAAAAAGGCACCCCTTTAAAAACCTGAGTGCATACCTCTCTAGAAATCTCTAGGTCCTCCAGCACAACCCTATGGTCAACATCTGCCAAAAGGTGACCAGCCACCAAAAAGTCCTTCATTGTATACCCACCAATGGGACTCTCCTAAAGATCTCAGGGCATCCTCATAGAGGTAGATATGAGCTTCCAGATAGCCTGGGCCTGAACCATATAGGGCTTTATAGGTCATAACCAGTGCTTTGAATTGTGCCTGGAAACAAACAGAAAGTGGAGTCATATGGTCATAGTAACACCATGGTGACATCTTTTTATTTGCTGAGGCTTCTGAACACCAGCCCCATGTAGTCCAAATGAGAAGTAACTACGGCATGTACCACCATGGCCAGATCTGGCATGGCAAGGAATGGGTGCAGTTGGCACACAAGCTTTCCTCCTGCAAAAACACTCCAGTTCTTCTGATCTATAACCTTTCATTAAACCGGCTATGATCCGAAGGTCAAATGGCACGACTGAACACACTGCAAAGTTTGTTGCTCCCAGAAAAATATTAGCCCAGGCAAGGTCAGCCTCCCTCTCCATGTGGTCTTGCTACAAATATACCCTTAAGCAATGCATTCAGCTTTTCTCTCCTTGTTCCCTACTCCAAGCATCACCCGGTTTTCCAGCTATTGCCCTAAAATGGTCCCCTTCCAGGACCATTAAATATATTTAAAAATTGACAAGCAGTGGACATTAGGAAGAACTAGAGCTGGGAAAATTATGATGCCTGTCCTAAGGCTATTTAGGCCAAGGCTGCTTTCCTGAAGGCATGCCACCTCTCCATGCAGAAGAAAGGCCAACTACCAACACAGCATTTTAAGCAATGCTATCAACATATCATTTTAAGCAGACTTTGCTCTCAGCATATAAGACCAACTTTAAATCTGTTCTCCCAACCTGCTGCCCTTCAGAGGTATTTGCTTTACAGTTCTCACCATCCCTGTAATAGGATCTGCAGTCGAAATGGTGCACCAGGTTGGGGGAACTTGTTTTGTACTTAATGCTAGACTGAATACATTATTGAAAGATGCCCGAGAATACATATTGTGTGTTCTAAATACAAAGAAAAAACACAACAGCAAGGGGGGGGGCTGTTTTCACATCTGAATTTGGCTAGCTGTCCAATCTATGACCTTGATCTATCGATCCAGACAAAGAAAACATGTTCTGGGTAAAAAAGTTTTGTTCTGGGTAAATACGTTACTGCCATGGTAGGTATTTTTTGCAAGGCTGTTGACCCCTGTGCCTGGAGAGGGACTTGCAGAGTGGGACTGCAACAGAATTCAAACAAGGTCCATTGCCATTAAAGAGAATACTATCAAGTTGGTTCATCAATGGTACCTCACCCCAGTCAAATTGGCTCGCATGTCTACCAATGCTAATCCAAAATGCTGGAAGGGGTGTAAAGGTAGGGGAGCCTTTGTACATCTGCGGCTGGATTGCCCCTTAGTGCATGAGTATTGGACAGAAATTTTACAACTAATCTCCAAGATCACTAAACAAAGTATACAATTATCCCCACTCCTGCTCTCCATTGTTATGAATGGAAATAAATCCCTGCAGCATAAAGAATTTATTAGTTTGCTTCTGACTGTTGACTTGTGATAGCCAAGAACTGGAAAACTGGGAAGTTGAACATTGCAGGATGCTGGACTAGACTCTGGGACTTGAGGTTAATGGAGAAAATGGCAGATAACAACTGAGCGAGAGGCTCACACTCTGGATTGACCTTTCATAAGATTTGGCACCCATTTATTGAATACATCCAACAAGATTTAGTCTCTAGACATCCCCCAATTTTAGCTGAATTTTTATGGAAAGATGTCTTTCAGGATCCCTGACTATACCTTTTATCTATTTTAATTAAAAACAAAAAACAAAAACCAGAATTCAAACAAGAGCAACAGACTCAGAAATCTTCATAGTGTCACCTGCAAGTCACAGAATATAAGAGCAACAATAGACTAAAATGCTCAGATACCAAAGTAGTCTTTGTTCTTTTGAAAGAAATCACTAGTTGGGAATGCAAGTGAACGCAACCTCATGGACCCCTGCCTCAAAATCTGCAGGCGCCAGATTGAAAGCTGTATGCACAAGCAATGCCAGTGGCATGGAAAAAAGGGGTAAGCCCATTCATAGAACTAACAATTGCAGTCCAATACCATCTGGAGGGTAATGGTTTGTGTAATGTGCAGTATGAGAAATTACATTAGATTTCTACCTCTCAACATTAATGTAAAGATTAAGAACTAAAGAGTCAGTATAATGTACTGGAGAGAACGTGGGACCAGGAGCATGGAGATCTGAGTTCACACATTCACATTCAATAGCGAGGTTCAGTGGATGCCTAGGCCAATACTTGCATCTGCTTAATTTACTTCACAGGCTTGGTGTGAAGACAAAGCAGTGATAAATCTACTTAATACTAGGCAGAATACAATGATGAAAGATGCCTGAGAATGCATATCATGTGTTCGAAATACAAAGAAAATGTTAAATGAAAGCAAAGTTAAATGAAACAGGAAGCCATTTGGCAAGCAATCCATAACATCAAATACTTCAAGCAGCTGGCCTGTAGAACTGCTCTGAAACTCACATCTTATGCTTTCTCAGTTGTTTCCAAAATGCATCCAAGGTAGTTAAACAGAGCTCAAACCCATTTAAACAAAGAAAGCATGTTCTTTTTTTTTATTTCCATTAAGCACATTTTAGTATCACAATGGAATGATGAGAAAAACACTGTCTTTAAAAAAAAAAGTCAGTCTGTAAGTCTCTCTCTTAATCCCCACCGTGAACAGGGAGACTTCAAGGCAATTTAAAAACAAAGGGTGGGGCTGTCTCCTCAATGGCAAGGTAAGGGAGAAAGGCAGGTGGAATGATGTGAGGTGGGAAGTAGTCTTTGGCGTTTCTGCCTCATGATTGATGCACAAGACCAGTCACCAAAACCTGCAGACGCAACTGAACGCCACGGTATTAAGACAAAAACACCCAGCTAGCGAAATGGCCCACAGTCGGCCTTAAGACACCCTGCAGGTCACAGAACTGCCAACTCAGCTGCAAGGATGAGTTGGAAAGGGAATGTGGAAGGGGTGAGGCGTGCCACTCCCATGTGCGGCCCACATGAGAGATGCTGCGCTCTGCAGGCCTCATGAGATTGGGGAGCAGAGGCAGTGGCAACACAAGGAGTACACATCGGCTCTTTACAGCGATTCAAACTGAGTCCAGTGCCATGGACTATAGCTTCACAGTCCCAGGAGGCAAACTGTCATTGCAGAGTCTGTAGTAGCGCAGGTCGTTGACCAGCCTGTGCACATTCTGCGTAAATGATGGCAGGTCCTGGAGGGAGAAACCATCAAATGCAACACGTTAGAACAGCAGCAACACTCGCAGACGGAGCATATGAGAGTTCGTATTGTTCCAAATATCTGCTACACTAAGAATGAGATAAAGCTGACTTCACCTATAAATTGTTATGTATTTTTTTCACTCAGTTTTAAATTATGCAGAGCCACTTTATTCAGTTGTTTCAAACTGGGGGTGCATGTACACTATAGAAATAATGCAGTTTGACACCAGTTTAACTGCCATGGCTCTCTCCAGCAGAAGCACACTTTGGCAGAGAAGGCTAAAGATCTTGTAAAACTATAAATCCCATGATTCCAAACAATGGAGCTACAGCACTTAAAAGTGGTGTCTATTTGCATTATTTCTATGGTATAGATGCAAATTGTACAGGAGCCACAACTGTGCTGGCCCTCTATAATGTTTGGACAACAGGCAAACCTTCCAAATAAGCTTTTAATGAAACGTAGCATTTAATGAAACATTATTATTATTATTATTATTATTATTATTATTATTATTATTATTATTATTATTATTATTATTTTGGAATACAGCTTCCAGAATCCTTCACATGACTTTCACACGCGCTGATCTGGATGTCCCGGGGACATGATTTATAGAGAATCTCTCTAAGCGATTATGAACCTATCTGACCCGGAGCAGCTCATCCAGTTCTCAGGGAGAGTCTTTTTCTAGCCCTCCTGACTGAGATACTTCTAATACTGGTGGGCGCTGTGGTTGAACTTGGGAACTTTCACATGCAGAGCATTGATCCCACTGTCATCACACCAGGTGCAAAGGAGGGTTGCGGCTCAGTGATAGAGTATGAGCTTTGCATGAAGCTGAGCCGATGTTCAAAGTGCTAAAAAGGATTAGGTACCAGGTGATGGGAAAATATCTCAGCCTGAGACTCTGGAGAGCTGTTGCCAGTCTGAGTATAATTACAATAGGTGGTTAAACAATGCTGGCATTAGGCAGTGTCCTAATGACAGAGAGATTATAAACAGATGAACAAACAAGCACCAAGGGAAAACTGGGGATAGTGATAACATAGTAAACCCAAGAGGAGCATGGCATGACCTGAAAGGCATGTGGCATCTGACTACGGAGATTTTTGTATGGGCAATTTCCCCCAAACCTGCACCAGGTTACATGCAGGTTGTAATTTATCCCATTTTCAGCATGCCCAGCAGTAGACAGCCCATATGCAACCCAGGCTTCTCCCATAGCTGTTAAGGAACATCTCACATAGCTACAATAAAGTTCTACTGGTGGACATGACATAAGTAGGAAGAAAAGACAGGTGTGCTAGACAGCTTGCCAAACCCTAACCAAAGAATAACCATACCCTGTCCATTTTGAAGTTCCTTCCAAGTACACTTTTCTGGTTGGTGTCTATACCGTCACAGCTGGCTAAGAACTCTGGGAGAAAACCTGAATAGAAGCTATCAAAGTCCACGGAGGCCATGTTGTAGATGGCAATTCCAATTTCCTCTTGCAGGAGGTCATGCGATTTATGGACCAGTACCTGAAGCAACACATTCACAAACTGAAAGAGCATGGATGTCCGGAAGATTTTCTGCAAGGAAAGACAAAGAGGAGGTCTCTCAGCTTGGTATAATAATATATCCAATATCCAATAACTTACCTATTTTATTACTATATTATTTATTAATCTAAATATAAAGGTTAATATAACATAATTGTATAAGAACATATGAAAGGAAGGTGAACACTGTTGTGCCACTAAGCAGTTCAACAGTATATATCCAATACTGAAGTGTTAAATTGGTATTATGAAATGTTCTTGTACAAAATTAGGCCTACTGCTTGTTTCTTACACACCAGAATATATATTATACAATGTAAAGAGCTAATTAATGTAAAGCACCATTCTTTGTACATATATGACAGTAAGGTTGAAGACCTGAGGAACAGTCCTGATGGCAGCATAGTAATGAAGGGAAAAGTTTGAAGCCAGTTGTCAGAGTGGTAAAAAAGAGCCCTGTGGGTTATTCCTGAAGGGCAAATGTAGACGGTGGAAACCACAGATTAAGGACAAGAACCATTACACTCACCTTGTGGTACAGCTTCTGCTTTGTGTTCAGAGTTTCCAAGTAGAACAAGTTCTGCTTAAATAAATGTATGTCAGGTTGCAGGAAGGACTGACCAAATGCCTAGGGAACAGAAAAGTATTTCAGGAAGACATGGCTGGGAGAACAGGATTAAGATTAAAAGCATCCCCAGCACAAGAGACACAGCAAACACACTCAAGGTAAATCCCTTTTAATTTGCCAGTTCTAAAACCTTTCCCCATCCTGGCATCATTAACCTTAAGTAGCTGCAAAATCTAGCATTTTTTAAAAGAAGGGAGTACACAGAGAAGTGAAATTTCTGTTCAATTATATGTTTCACTTTTCATGCCTTGTATCATCCTAGTAGGGAGGGGGGAACCTCTCAGTTGTGTCCAACAATGAATGAAACCATACACTTAAGATCTTTATTTAGTCTCCAGAAGAGTATTAATAAAATGGCAGGATTTGGTAGGCATGCCAACTGCGTCCTGATGGGCATTTCCTTCTTCTCACCATGCCTTAAGTCAGCTGCTGTTGCCCGCATCTTATCCTCTTATAATAGTACAAGAGCAAGAAAGCCCAGAGAAATCTGGAAGCAGGGCCTCAGTAGGAACCAAAAACACCAAGATGCCAAAGGAACAACAGGAACCAGAAAGAGAGGAAAGCAAAAAAGGCTTGGAGGAACAAGGCTTCCCAAGGTAAGGCTTTCCTTCTCTTAGACAAGAGTCTTGTGACATTTTAGAAGCAACCTCTTGTTAATAAAAGTGTAGATGGACTAGAGCTGAATCCATAACATTTGTTACCCTTCTTTCATAACTGATTAATTAGTAACATCTTTTTTGAGGGTACTACTGAGTTCTAAGCCAAGAAACCCACGTCTAGGACACTGGATGTAGACTAAGCATGTGCTCCTCTTTAGCCTTCTGTGAGTGTGCGCTTCACTGTAAGGATGTATCATGTTAATTTAATATGCTCTTTCCAAGAAAGGTGTACAGCAGATAACAGATAAGTAGAATTCCCATCACAGCCTTAAGTGAAGCTCAGCACATGAGAAACTGGGCTGCAGTGGAACAAATTTTCCTAAGCACCAGCTAGATTTTATAGCAGACAAATGGTCAATGTAAAAAAAAAAATGCAGTCATTTAAGCAATAAACTCTTTGAACAGTTATTAGCAGAGATCCTCACAATGAAGCTGTTTTCTTGGGTGTAAAATCTCTCTTCCTTGCACAGGGCTGGGGAAGGGGAGACATATTGCATAAGTAATAACTGCAGGAGGAAAGCATGGTATTCAATGGCTTTGCTCCAATAAGGAGATGAGACTTCAGGGAAAGAAGACAGGGCCAGGGGCATTCCTCTCAATTCTCTTCATGACACCAGTTTAGAGTGTAAAACAAGAATCGGGGAATGGCCAAATAAAAGAGGCTGGACTCTGACCCTTGTGGCAGCCTGGTTGGATGCAGGCATTCTATGCCAGCTAAAACATTCAGAGAACATTAAACAGAAGCTTCTTTCCTAAAGAACATGACCTAGGTAGGGCCAGAAGCACTTGGCTGGCATCAACAATTGCAGATAAAAGATGGCTGGGAGTTCAGTTATTTAGCAATATTCTGCTTACAGATTAATGAAGGGTTCACCCCTTGATCTGGGGAGAAGGGAAGCAGGTCAGAGGAACATAAGCAGTTTAGGAGTTGGCTGATACAGCCAAAAAATTAAAACCCCAGCCCTAACAGGGCCATAGATGTAGAAATATATGCGGGCACGGACAAAATGTTTAGTGCGTTGAAAAGAAACCTCTCCCCCAACAACATGCTGCACACTCCCCATGTACTCTAGTCCATGTTCAATCTAGCATGCAAGACAGTATTTACTAAAAAAAATATGACAAGAAGTCATATATAGTAAAAGAAATGGTTTGGTGTTCACTGAAGAAGCTTTACTGGTCTTCAATAAAGTATTTAATATGGTATTCAGTAAAGAAACTTCAGAAAGTGATATAGTGGAAATACATTTTAAGAACCTATGTATCTAGACTGCTGAATTTGAGTGAGGCCCTGTTAATCCAGCCCCAAGAATCCCGCCCTTTCCAAAGCAGGACATGGGAATTCTCTTCTGATACCTGCATAATGGCACTGAACTGTCCGTCGTTCTCCATCTGCTCATCAGCTATCCCCCTCTGGACACTGGCAAGGACGCTGGACTTGAAGAAGTAGCGCCAGTTGTGATGAAGGACCCGGAAAAGCAACTCAAACAGTTCTGTTTTCACATCAGGAGAAGAGCGCTTGCGGATAAAGGAAAGACACAGGGTTTCAACAAACTTGTCATCAAAGTGTATCATAGCCTCAACACAGCCTAAGGCAGACTGTCAGAAAGGGAGGTGGTCTATGTGTAGGAAAAGCAGCCAGAAATTGAAAGTTAGTTTTCCAACTGTATCTATTAAGTTCCCTTTGAGAAGGCAGCTGCTTCTTTGAGAAAAACTGCCCCCCCTTTTTTTTAAAGGACATACATTTCCATTAAAGACAAGTCAGTTTATTTGGAGATAGTAGTCTGCAAGCGTCTTTCCACAGGGAAGCAGGAGAGCAAGGATTAATAAACTTTCCTGACACTTTAGATCAGGGCTGTGGAGTCAGAGTCATAAAGTCAGAAATAAAAACTTATAAAATTAAAAGACTAGTTTGCTGCATATTTACTTTCACATTTTTAGGGCAATGCTTTTTGCCTAAAGCTTCACAAAAATGATTTTTGCTTAGAAATGCCCTCTGGGGATGTGAGAAGTGATTCCACCTTTTGCTCCCTCCGAGTCAACGTAGGCCCAGGAGAGTCCCTTTTTTAAAACACAGGAAGAGTAACTTCATCTTACTTCCTGTTGGTAGAAAAGGCCTCTCTTGGGCCTAAAATGATCTTGGTAAGCCCCAAACCATGCTGAAAATGCCCGCATGCCTCCAGAAGGTGTTTGGGAACAATGGTGGCCAAATATTTTGACTTTATTTTTGGCAGGAGCAGGTGGGGTGGGGAGGTGTAGCCCTCCAAGACTTCTTTAGGGGCCTAATGTGGTCCCCTAACCTTCCATAGTCCCTCACCCTGATTTAACCAATCTATATGTACTGTGAACCATTCCTTAGAGCAGGCATGGCGAATCACAGACCCTTGAGACAAAATTTGTCCCAAGCCAACAATAAGAGTTTTGCCATATGGCCATGCCTCCACCTGCAAGACACCATCATTTGGTGGTTTTCCAGAGTTGTAATAGTTTTTCCCCAATTCCCAAAAACTGAAATGCCCTTCAAGTTAAGTTATCTACAGTTAGAGCTTTAAAGCTAAAACATGCTGCACCAACTTCACTCAATCTGAAATATGAATGAAGAACTTGAAGAAAAGAAAGAAGAAGATTCTCCTCCCTTGCCTTAAAAGTTACTGTTTGTGATGGAATCCTTGCAAAGGATGCTCTCTTCCCTTCTATTTACATGCTGGAGTCCTTCTCTCAACACAAGAACGGACCTACCTCAGCAACAATTGGGTAGACTTGTTCCATGCAGAGTGAGATGATGTTGGGTAGGAACGGTTTGAATACTTGGCCTGGCTCTTGCACAACCACCTGAAGTATCTTCAGAAATTTCTCAACCACTCGGCAGCCAGTACAGCCATCATGGAGGATACTTTCTGCCAGTTGTTCTCTAGAACACAATGGAAAACAAACAAACAAACAAACAAACAAACAAACAAACAAACAACATCAGGGACCTTCAAGGAATGAAGCTGCTGCTATTGCTAAGAAAGACTCAGATCTGGCTGTCTTTACAAATGCAAAAAAACAGTAGGCTGCTCTACAAATGCATGTAGTCCAACACTCACAGAGACTCTAAGTTGAAAGACAACAGTAATAATTTGAACTGAATAATAAACTGAAAATCTATGGTGTATTCCACAATGTAACTCTGGTTCCAAAGTCAGAAGGAAGTTCCAGACCACATTAAGCATACAAGTGCTAAGAGAACTCAAAACAAGCAACACAAAAATGAACAGGTTACCTGGTGAACATGTTGAGGAATGTCTGTATGACCTGCTCAGTAAAGGGTACACCCATCTGCACCCTCAGTCCTTGAAAGAGGGTGAGGAAAAAGCTCAGCATTTCATCTGTCACATCTGGAATCAAGGTGGAGTAGACAGAAAGGAAAGGATTAGAAATACCATGAGCTTTTGACATGCTGCCTTTTGGGGACAGAAATCTCTTTTCCTATGCCATGCTGGGAGTTACAGCCTTCCCCCTTCCCCCATTTACAGCCAACGCTACATTTTTCTTCATCTTTGTTCTCTTTTCCCAGCAAGTGCCAGAAGTAGATGAATATGGGCCATGGAACAGTATATCAATACAACAAACAAGCAAAGAACTTTGTCCCATGAGAAGATACTGGATTAGTACTTGGAACAGTTTATATTGAACTCTAGAGGCTCACTGTGGCAATGCAAGACAGTCAAGAAAAGAACGTTTTTTTTACACATGGTCTTAAACTATGTTATAAGCATAATTACACAAACATATGCTTTCACATATTCAACGTAAACAGGATTTTTGGGCAGGCTAACACACTTAGGGTCACAGCCAAGCAACTTATTCAGAAGCAAGTTTACTGAATTTGGTGGGAGATTACTCCAATTGTGAGTGGGCAGGGGGCTGCAGCCTTAAGCTTGAGTTGCATCTCTGGCCAAGGATTCAACATGTTCAATTTCTGGAGGTACAAAAGTAGCTTGTAAGGTACTGAAAACTTTGGACATAACCATGTCCAAAGTTCTGAAGAAATTCAGGTGAAATTCCATCTCAACAAAAGGCACAAAGCAAGAAAGATTCCTGCCTGATGAGGAAACTCAAGTATTCCATCACTATGGGTAATTCACAGCCTAGGCATATAAAGAACAGGCAAGCAGATTGTGAATTCTCAGTAAGATTTACTCTCTTCTGTTAGCATGAAGAAGCATTAACTAGTTGGGGCAGCCTAATGGCATGTATGGAACCAGTCTGACTGACATTAATATATGTGCTGGCTCGGTATCGAAAGAACTGAACTGGTAGCACCTGTGTGGCCAGCTTCGTCTCCTGGGACTTCTTGCTGAATACAAAGCTAAGTGTAGGTGAAAGTTTGGAATAATCTAGACCACAGTGAGGAAGTTGTGCTTTAATCCTATAAGAATGCAGAGTTGGCCTGTACTTTTACCTGATTGATGAATGAAAGCTGGAAAAAGTGCTAATGAGACTTGGACAGACTCCTGCAGTGACTGGTAACAGATCTGGCGGGACTTGGTGGCTTCCCCAGAGATGCTCTCCACAATATCTTCCAAGACACTTAGTGTCTGATGGATAACAATCTTAGCTGCAAAACCAAGAATGAGTGTTTAATCAAACTGCAGGGCATGTGGAGTAGTTAAAAGGAAGAGACGGTGGTGGTAGGCTGAAATCCCCCAATTGTTTGCCATGCTTCAAGTTGTCATCTGCTGCACAACCAGTGGTCACGAATACTGGGAGTTGCAGTGCAAGAACATATATGAAGATGCCTTTTGTCACCCCTGCACTGAGATATTTCAATACTACTATCTCAGGGGATGCTATACATCTCTTAATCCTGGGTCACAGAACCATTGGTCCTCTAGATGTTTTATACTTCCTCCTAGAAATCCCAGCCAGCATGGCCACTGGTAATGATTTGTGAAAGCTAGAGACCAAAGTAACTTGCCCTACTATTTCCCATCTACTTCTGGGCGATCCTTTGTATGACTGGGAGATATCGAACACTGCATTACTCTATTTTATTATAGCAGCAGCATGACAAATGCTTGAGAACAGAAATCTTGGCAGTATGGAATACTGTGCCATTTGAACATGCTCTTCTCTGATCAAGGAAAGAACACCATCAGTCAAACAAAAGCATATTTGAACCCTATTTGCCAACTCTTCTTCCTCAATCAGTCACTTTATAGTCATATCCCATTCTACCACCTGTTGAAGCTGTGGTGGAGGACTTCAAGCTTTCAATGTTACTCAAGGCTGGTAAGTAAGGGTTAATTACCAATGAACTGCTAGCACTAGAGTAGCAATTAGGTCAAGCTGCTGTACTGGCACTTTTGCCAAGCTCCAGGTAATGGCTCAATCCATTCCCACAACCGCCACAGTTCTGAGTAAGCCCCAGGTTTCTAGTGTTATCAGTTGTGCCACTGCCACTATGGCAGCAACTGGTTTGCTGTCACAAGAGAGGCTGAAAGCCTACATTGGGGCAACTTACTATCATCCTGCTGTGTTTTCCTCTGGGGCATGATGGCACTGGATTTCAGGCTGCGGTAATCTCTGGTGAGAGCTGTTATTAGGCTGGCATGGTTAGTTGAGCGAATGGCCCACTGCTGTTCGCTCTCTGGAAGGTTTGGCCACGGTAGCAGCAGAATATTTGAGAGCGCTCTGCACACGAGTATCTGAGCCTGTAGAGAATAAGACATACCAGACAAACTAAAGCCTATGTTCAAAAAGGCCAGAGGTACATGGAAGGAACCAGAGAAAAAAATAAAATACAGCCCAGCTTGAGCATATGCGCTCAAGCCGCGGGGCGCGCACGAGGCGGAAGGGGCGGCGCGTCCCATTCAATTGAATGGGCGCACGCGCCCGTTGTGCCATGTGCGCTGCCGCACACGAGCCCCATTGTTTACAATGGGGCTTGAGCATAGGCGGAATTCGCCTTACACGGAGGGATCCAGAATGGATCCCCGCGTAAGGCGAGGACCCACTGTAAAAAGCAGCTCTGAAATCTGGTGGAAGGATCAGACAGTTCAGATTGATTTGCCTTTCCACTTTTTGTAGACAGGGCTTGGACAAATGTGGCCCTTCAGATGAGGTTGGATTCCAACTGCCATCATTCCCTTCATATTAGCCATGTTGGCTGGGGCTGATGGGACCTGAGTGTCCAACCTCATCTGAAGGTGCACAGCTTCCCCACCTTGAACATGGACATACTGGGCTGAAGGTAATAAGCCAAAAGCTTTATCTTGCATTAAACGGAAAGCCATTATGGATCTAACTAGACATAATAACCCATGTGGTGAAATGCAGGCTGCCAGAGTAGGGTAAAGAGCATGCATGCTGGTGTGTATATGTGTTACCTAAAATTCCAAAACATGGGCAGGAAGAGGATATTGTTTTCTTCCCATTAACATCTATGTGCAGATGTTTGATGCAGTGAAAGTTACCTTCAATCTATAAGCCCAGCTCAGAACAGGCTGGTGGGAGTGGGAAGACTGGTGCTAGAGGTTCAGGCAGGCTCCAGCTTTCCCATTCCCCATGAAATCCACACTTAACTATTGTACTTTACCACTGCTAGTGGCAAATTGCATTCTAACACATGGGCTGGCTTTAGTTAGATCCAGTGATGATTAAATCAGTTAAGGTAGGGTAGACACGGCCCTTATGTATTTAATCAGCAACCAAAAGGAAGGCTCTTTTATGTCAAAGCATATAATGTCATTCTAAACCAGGTTAGTAATAGTGATTATGGAATAAATAGTTTCAGTTAATTAAAATGGTTACAGTCGCCCCTCTGTATCCACAGATTCTGCATCTATAAACCATCCATGGTTTGAAAATATATATATATATTTAAAAATCCCCAAAAGCAAACTTTGTTTTTGCCAGTTTATAACAGGAGCACCATTTTACTACATCATTGTAAAATTTTTATGTTTTAATAAATATTTTTATTCATATATATATATATATATATAATCTCAAACAACCATCATTCTCTGTACATCAATTATCCAAGTAAAAGATGTTATTCTTAGTATTAAGCCATTGTATATAATGGGACATGAGAATCTACACATTTTGGTATTCATAGACTAAATGTGGCACAAGAAGCTACAATTCCCAGAATTCCATAGCATTGAGCTGGTGATTAAAATGATGTCAAACCAGATTATTTCTGCAGTGTGGGTGAGTTCTTAGAAGTCAGTCATTAATCCAAACACACATTAAAGTAGAGTGAAGTGGTGTACATAAACATGGGGCTGAAGGATTCAGAATATTACAGCTGACCCATCCAAAAGAGTAGTACCAACAACTAAGTAGCTTCACCCGCTCTGCATTCCTGACTGCCTGCATGCCATCAGTTACTCTCTTCAACTAGCTTGCGGGTTGTCCTTCAAACAAACACATTCAGATTTGCAAGGTTATATACCTTTATAATTTGATTTTTAAACAAACTAGATTCTTCTCATCGTGATAAACTCAACTACACAGGTGTTCCCTTGTTTTTCATGTGGTCTGAAATTTTTCTTTCCATAATCAAGGCTGAATGAGAACCAAGGAGGCAAAACCAAGGAGGTGTCTGAAAATTTCTCTAAGATGCAACCGTTAAATATTGAATACAGAGCTGGTTTAGTACAGTATTTGCGGTCTCCTGGATATCAGTGAATTCCAAACCCTATCAACCATAACCAGATTAGCCAATGGTGAGGTATGATGGGAGTTTCAGTACATCATCACCTGGAGGACTGGTGGTTTAGTGATAAACACCTGAGTCTCCACAGGACTCAGGCTTGCATGTTCCTCCTCTTGTCCTCTCCTTTTCTGCCCTGGGTATCTGTTCCTAAACTTAAGAGAATTACTCACTGGAAATCCATTTTGTATACTGGCTTGTGGCTAGTTAAGCATATACCTGCTTTCCCTTTCTAAACCAGCAACAACAACAAACAGCAGCCTGTCCACATAAGTTGCACCTTACCTTGTCAGGAAGGCGCTGAGAAGAGGTATCTATGATCCTATTGAACATTTTCTGCACAGCTGGAATGCTAATCAGAAAGACAGGCCGTACTGTTGTGGCTAAGGAAACAAGCAAGTGGCAGGCGGACAACAATAACTTCTCTTGTACCTAGGAAAAAGTGGTTGTGGTGGGGAGAGAATCATAAAATTCTTAGTAAACAAGGCAAAGACTAAAAGGTACTATTAGGAGACACAGACATACTTCAGTTAGCACATGGTGGATGGTGAAGGAGGGCTAGAGAAACACAGATTACCAGTGTGAAATAGGAGCAGTGTCTTTGCAATAAACAATTCTCAATCTGGGGAATAACTGGGTTCTACTATATCCAATCTTACTGTAGCTGTATGCACTTGCCTAAACTGCAGCTTATTCCAGGATCTTTTACTGAACATGCATGAATAGAAAGCTGAGAGAAAGGGGACAGCAGATAAGCCTCTCTGCCCATCTACCCACAAGTGTTAAAGTGTAGCTCTGCATGTTAGCTATCAAAATGGAACACATAAGAAAAGTGGAGAGTGGTGAAATAAAAAGTCATCCATGGATGCATTTTGGAAGAAGCTGTCAAATTGTCTCTAGGAAATTCAAAATGTTTTGGTTTACTTACACAAGGCTTACCTAACCTAGTTACAGCTACACCCCACCTCATCTACCCAACTCTCTGCTACACAGAAAATCTGGAGGAGCAAGAACCCCAACCTAAGAGTCCCCAAAGAGAACTGTATCTCAGCTTCCCCTACAAAGAAGATAGGATGGATAGAGAGGAAGCAGGATAGAAGCGAAGGTCCCGGGGAGGCTCTTGTATTCTAGTTCTGTTTTTGAATGATGATAACTAACTTTCATTTCTGTGGCATTTGTCTGAAAGTTAGCTCTCACACAAGAACATTTTCCACTGAAACAAAATGCCATTACTTTGATGTCACCCAACCCAACATCATTTCGTTGGCAGTTTCCCACTGTACATGCCAAGTAACAAGAGATGATCTGACAATTCCCCAGAAACTATGACACCACTATGACACCAACCACACATGGATGAAAGCAGCCTTTGAAAAAGGAGAAGAGTCATTTCAAAGTTTGGTGTTTAAAAACAAAACAAAACAAAGCAAAAACCCACTGCGGCACGTGCCATTTGGATGAACGTACTTTAGAACTGATAAGTGGAGTAATTGCTTCCAGAGCAGTGGAGACAAGTGAGATGAACTGCGTTGGGTTTTGTCGATGGACCTCACCGTAGAACTGTGCTAGCCAGTGACAGTAAGCTTGCAGGGCTGCCAGGGATTGCGCATGCCTGAAAAGAACAATGCATGTTAAATATAAGTAAAAGGGAAAATAACAGGGAACAGCCAAGACCGAGAGCCTATAAAGATGGTAATATTCACCAGGGCTATTTAATCCTGATGATGTATCACAGAGTTGGGCGTTTTTTAGGCCCCCAAGTTCCATTTTTATTTAATTTTTTAAAAATAACATTGTGTCCAAAGGACATGGGGAGGGGTCACTGGTGGTTTTTTTTTGGGGGGGGGGTTGTTGGTCTTTGTGTTCACAGCAATAGCAAGTAAGTACATTTCTATGCTCCCTAAGCAGTTTACAATCTGCAAACTAATTGCTCCCAACAAGCTGGGTACTCATTTTAGTGACCCACGGAAGATGTCTGGCTGTGTGGACATTGCAGTCCTTAGTATCAAACTCACAACCGTGTGGCTCTGGATGGCTGCAGTACAGGCATTTAACCACTGGTTTCTCTAAGAGCCTAGACTTTGGGGAGCATTTCCAGTGCTTTCTGAATGAAATGCTTATCCTATCATACTCACACGTCAATAAGGTCAGGTTTCAGGACAGATGGCACAGCAGTTTCAATATTGTAGAGTTTAATTTGGGACCCATACAATGTCACTTTGACCAATCTATTGGAGAAGTTGGTAAGAAAACAGGAAGATTAGGTGTTTCTTAAGAAAAGTGTAAATTGTAAATCATGCGATCTTCAGTAGCATTAATGTAAATCTGGTTTTAGGATGGATTTTGTCATGCTCAGCAAGGAGAGAAAGCCACAGATTAGGCAATGATGGCTCAGGACATTCCATTGCCTGAAATGAGTCCAGACTCTCCCTATCCAGTTAGGGCCAACACATTCAAAGCCTGCTATTCCAGTACATCTCAAAACTATCTGTTATGGGAGACTGGCAATTTCCCCCCAAATGTGCCAGGGATTGGTACCATATTTATGCCTATGAACTACAATTGTTTTTTTCTTTCCTAGAAACTATCCAGGACCAGCAGCTGATAGCCAGCACAGGTATTTGGACCACAACTTTCAGTAGAATTGCTTCTTGAGTAGCACAGTTCCTGTGTTCATCCTAATAGAGGCTTCATTCTTCAGAAGATATTCTAGGAGCAAAAGTGCAGAAAAAGATGGTCATGGTGCCACTGAGATTTTGTTCTTGAGATCATGTGTTTCCTGCCTATCTCTGGGCAGTGATAGAAAGAAAGAAAAAAGTTGTCCAGATTCCTCCATGAAGTCTCCAATATATCTTCTCCTCCTCTCCTCAATAATATTTTCATTCCCCCTTTCTGCCACTTCCAACATTATATGTGGACACAGAAGCACTCGGTATTATGCAAATTGACAATAATTGCAAGAGCTAAAGTACCAGCAGCAAGAGACAGCACAAAGGACAGATCTACTCCCATAATCTTTTAGCACTACAAGAGCATTACTTTGCCTACCTCTCCACTACAGTATGAGCATCACTGAACCGGGCAGCAAACATATCTCCAGTGAAGTACTCAGCTAATCGGCCAACAGCCTGGAGCAAGGAGCTGAGGTCTCGCAGAGAGCAGTGCAAGCGCCGGCAGTCATTCTCTGCAGTGATGTTCAGTCTGTGACCTGAAAAAGACAGCATAAACCACCTCACGTGAAAATGGTAGGACAGACTGGAATGCAAATATGCCGGTTAATATGGAAAAAAAATACTATAGTTCAGGTACTTTGAAGGAATCCTTCTCTTTATCCCCTTGCACACACATTTATAGACTTTAAATACAAAGCTCCTACATAGCTATGAACTTGTAACACACAAAGCACTCAGATGCAAAATCTAATTATGGAACTAGCTTACCAGGAAATGAAACATTTACTGTAATTACATTACATGCATTTCCCTTACATTAACTGCCTTTCAGGTCACAGGCCAAGCACTGTTTGCTGGAGATTTTTTAAATGGTCTAATTCAGCTAAGAGGCACTGCTGAAGGGCACGTTGCTGTTTTAATTTTCACTCATTTGTAGCTTCCCCAGCCAAGGATCAAGTAGTATTCAAAACAGGGCAGCGCTATCTCACAACAAATAACAGTGAATCATACAACCAAGGTCAAAATAGCAGAAACAGAGCTACCAATCTCCTGGGTGTTTCCTTAAGTGCTCTTTACCATGGGCTATCCAGAACAATTTAATATGGACTGCAGTGATGAGCTGATTGGCAAAACCAGAACTTGGGAGAAGTTACCAATTTGACTATAGCCCTCCCAAATCCTCTAAGTACGTACAACCACTGGCCATTCAGGCACAGGATTTTGGCAGCTGTATTCCAAGACTAACTTTTTCAAGGCCTGGCCCTGGCAATTGGTACTTGTCCTCTGTTGCTGTGATACTAACACCAATGTTCATATATCCCGCTCCATGATATAGTAAAATAAAACTAATCTGTAAATTTGTTCATAAATTCTCATATTGTATGTCTCCCAGATAAGCTCTGATGCATCCTAGCTAAAACTGAGCCCTACTGTTGCGTTCATTCAGATCCAACTTCCTGAAGGATACACAGTCAACAGATTACCCCAGTACAGTATTACAACAATGCTGCTAAATGCATAGGTACCTGAGATTTCATACACAAGACATCATCTTACCTGACCCTGAAGAGATTATGAACTGCTGGAGTCCCAGATACACATCCAAATTGTCCTGGAGAACTGGAAACTGAAAAAGGAAAGAAAGATGGAACATAACTATAAAGACCTATGATATAGCAAAAATGCACTCAAGAGGGCATGTTGGCAATATCAGTTTACATTTCTATATTGCTTCATAGTGAACTCAGCACTCTCTACGCAGTTTACAATGTGTTAGCCAATTGCCCCCAACAAGCTGGGTATTCATGGGATATGACTATAAAGTGACTGATTGAGGAAGAAGGGTTGGCAAATAGGGGTCAAATATGCTTTTGTTTGACTGATGGCGTTCTTTCATTCATCTATAAAAGGATGGAAGGCTGAGTCAAACTCCTAGAAAATAGCCACTGCAACTGTGCCTGAAGTACTATGGGAACACTTTTCCAAGCTTTAGTTTAAACTAGAACTATAGCAACCTGATTGGTGTCAGTGTTTTCCTTTTTAGTGATCCGAGTGCAGTTAAGACTCTGAACTTCTATCTACCTTCTCACTACATCTTACAAGAAAGTAAGTCTCTGAAGTAGCAGTGAAGCAGACAGAAAGTCCCAAAAATACAGAGAGTAAAACTCTTGTTTGCCTGCTTACCAGTGTAGAGAAGGCATGTGTTGGCAGAAGCTCCATAACTTTGGCTACTACTTCTAAACTCTGGCGTAAGTACCGTTGCCACTCTGTCTGTTGCTGTGATGAAAAAACAAAACAGGGTCAGTTATTATTTCTCTTCCAAATCAGTGCTGTTAGGTCAGGTCTCCATATGCTGGTGAATAATATCACAAAATCCTGAAGTAGTAGGATGACTGTCTCTTTCACAGATTCCTAAGACCCCAAATTCAATTAAAACCCATACTTCCAATCATTGGAGATGTTCCAAAATGCATAGGCAATGCCTACAAAGAAATTGGTGCCTAACATAGCATGTATTTCAAGCCACACACTCAAACTTTATAAATCTGTAACCCAAAGCACTAAAGAACGTGGGACAAAAACAACAGATCATCATCAGAAGCCTACTATCCTTAAGTATTTCAGCTCTGTTGATAGTTCTCCTGATTCTACAGCAGCCTCAAGAATGAACAATATGGAACTGGAAAAATATGGAACAGTAGTGTTCCGCTTTTGGGAATCTATATTCTAATCTAGATCAACAGTCACGGTTATTTGTTCTTAGATTTCTAGGTCTCTGCTTCTTACATCATCATCCAGCGCCTCATCATCCAGTTCTTCCAACTGGGCTTGGTTGTACCTGAACTGTATTCGATTCAACACCTCTGTCAGCAAGAGAACTAGGGCATCTTCGTACCTGTGAAAAAGCCAGGAGGAAAAAAAATAGTGAAGGGAGGAAACTATTCAGTAGGAATTATACTTTTGTTATTAAAACCAGAACAAGACCTACCTGCTCTGATCTGATACCCTGGAAGTCACCACCAAACTCCCTCACCTGCTGCAAATTGCTTGGGCCTCCAATGCTGGACACCATCTTTCCCCATAATGCCTTTGCATTTTCTCACAAAGAAACACAGGACTTAAATGCCAGTGACCACATAGAAGAAAGGTGGTTGACCACATAGAAGAAAGGGCAAGTTGACATATGTATCTAAATCACTTTCTTCTTGCACACTTGACTCTCAACTGAATGTGTGGATGGCTTCCATTCAAAAATAGTGTGAAATGACATTGGGTGGTATGTATGTTCTACCTCTGCAGCCAATATGTGAGGGTCTACTCATATCTACAAATCAATTGTTTGATTTACAGTCAGTGAATTCTTAGCAAGGGTGTGTGAATCAGCCATACAAGGAGGGAAGAAAACTTGAGGCGCTCAATATGGTTTGGAGGTTACCTACTGAGGCAAAATAGGCTACACTTTTCTATTCTCCTCCCTCACTTAAAAGAACTGTCCATAGTCTTTTGCAGTACCTGCAAACTAAGTTAAACATAAAAAGATATATAAAAGATAAGGGTAAGCATTAGGAACAACTGCATAAGGTAAAGAGAAAATGAAATGAGAATAAACAAGGGAATGGAAAACGTTAGTGGCAATGAATGGTAAAGTAAAAGGTATGATAGAATTGGAAGATACCCAAGCAAAAAGGATTTGGGGTCTGAGGCTGCATCCTCACTGAAGAAATAATCTGGTTTGACACCAGTTTAACTGCCATGGTGCAATGCTATGGAATTCTGGGAATTGTAGTTTGCTGCTGCACTACAGCTCTGCTCTGGTGCCAGGACAAACTACAGTACCCAGAATTTCATAGCATTGCACCATGGCAGTTAAAGTGGTGTCAACCCAGATTATTTCTAGAATGTGGATGCACGATGAATAGACCAAAAGCTAAACAGGAGCCAACAGCATGATGCCAATGCAATTCTGGGCTACATCAAGAGCCGCACAGCTTTCAGTAGCAATACAGTGCACCTGCATCATACGAGCATAGCCAATAGTGATGGATTTATGATAGCTGAGGTTAGGCTTGCCATATCCCGCCTGGGGGCGGGACTTTCCCGGTTTGGGGCGGGGCCACACGGTCCCGCCCTGGTTTAGCCCCTCCCCCAGGACCTCCCCCCCAGCAAGGCCCTGGAGGCAACTCCAGCCCTCCCCATGGCTGTGTGCCACTCTCCCCGCCTCCCTGCCTGGCTTAGCCTAGAGAGCAGGGCTTCAAAACATCTGCCACTCAGAACTATTGCCAGCCCACTTGGTATATATGTCTTGCAAAAGGCCTGACCTTCCAGGTTACAGTGAGCAAAGAAAAAAAGGCCACTAAATGCCTCATCTTTTCAATGTCTACCAGGTCAGTATTCTTGTAATTCTTTATCACAGGGTCGTTTTTGAGGCCCTAAACACCTTTCCTTGTAATATGCAAATTTCTCCCGAAGCTGACCAATGGGAAGGAAGCAATCAGCCCTCCTCCCCTTGGGTTGGTTTTCAATGGCTTGGAAGGAAGAGATTTTGCCTTGCAAGTTGCTGGTAAATAATAGAAGGCTTTGGGGTAGCAAAGGCTGCAGAAATAGTTTGACACCCACCCTTAAACATCCATGGCTCAGTGCTATGGGATTCTGGGAATTGTAGTTTCTTGTGGCACCAGAGCTCTTTTGACAAAAGGAGACTGAATGGTCCACAGAGGAGGCGGGGGCAGAGCCTCTTGCCAACAGTCTTCGGTGGAAGAGAGGAGGCTGATGGTCCTGGCCACCTCCCTTGGCTCCCTCCCTCCTCTTCCTCCTCCTCTCAGAGTAGTCACAGCCAAGATGAGCTTCTCATTCACATTCCCTGGCTTTCTCTCTCCCCCCCCCCTCTGCACTTTGAGACCCCTTTAATTGCCAAAGCTCAATGCCACAATAAACTACAATTCCCAGGATTCCATAGCACTGAGCCCTGGCAGTCCAAGCAGTGTGTTTTGGACACAGAGATCCTCCAAATGAATCCAGTCCCTAGCTTTTATATCTCTCACACACACTGCAGGAATAATAACCCACTTTGAGACTGCTTTAACTCAGTGCTAGGGAATCCTGGGAATGCTAGTGTTTGGGAGACATTGAGACTTCTCTGTCAGTGATGGCTCTGAGGCCACAATAGACTACAATTCCCAGGATTCCCCAGCACTGAGCAGTCTCAAACTGGACCATTTCCTCAGTGTGGATGCAACTGGTGAGGAATTCTGGGCACTGCAGTTCAACTACGTTTGGAGGGTTATGGGACTCCCTGTCAGAGATAGCTCTGGGGCCACAATGTACTACAATTCCCAGCATTCCCCAGCACTAACCCAGGACAGTTAAGTCACTCTCGAACTGGATTATTTCCTCAGTATGGATGCAGCTTTGGTGAGGAACTCTGGGCATTTCAGTCCAGCATTGTTTTATTTCGGTAGTGTATTTTGGACCAGAGACAAGGTGACCAGGCATCCTCCTCCTTTTCCAGGACATGTCCTCTCCATTTGGATCATGGCTAAGAAGCATGGATTTATAATTACATGGGTGTTTTTAGCTTTTATTTTTGGCCACGTCCTACATTTTTTTGCTTGGGTGCCCTACATTTTGGGGTGAGGGCATTGGTCACCTTGGTCAGAGAGCTTTCCAGGGGTTAACTGCCATTCTGCTGTGGTGCTGGAACAAACCACCATTCCCAGAATTCCATAGCATTCATCCAAGACAGTTAAAGTGGTCTCAAACCAGATTATTTCTCCAGTGTAGATACAGCCCAAGCCTTTTGCCTCTCTTATGCCTGAGATTTCAAAGCCCAGCCTTGGCACCACAACAAACTACAAATCCCAGGATTCCATAGGATGGAGTGATGAGAGTGAAAGCAGTGTGGCAGCAGCAGCCTAAGTGTGCTTAATGCAGTTCTTAAGATGGTGCACCTCTTGCCTACAGAGTCTCACAAGACTTTTTTGTTTAACAACTTGTACCCATTAACTCCATTTCATGTCTCCTTTATTTAGTGGGGAGGAATACAGACAAAACAAGTCAAAATGAAGGAAAACCAAAGTCCCTTGACTAAAGGGTTTGATTGTGGAATAAGCCTCTGAAATATGCAAGAGGCAATGTTAAAATAAAGCCATGTCCAATGCTCAAATGTGCTGTTTGGAATGGGGAGAGGGGGGTGGCCAGAAAGGGAAGTACATTTCCGTGATCTGTCTAGGAATAATGTCAAAATGTCCTCCATTTTGATCATGCCTAAGAAACATGCATTTATATTAACATTTCTTTAAAAAGCCTCAATTTTTTTTGCGTGTCCTCCATTTTTATAAAATGTGTCCTACATTTGAAAATGTTGTCCTGCATTTGTCCTACATTTGTCCCAATTTGGAGGTCCTCACTTATGGCAACCCTAGCTGAGGTCCAACATAATCTACACTAGCCAGCGTAACTCCATCTGTAGTTGAGTTTCATTCCACAGAAAATAAGTATCTACCAGCTATAAATGCAAAACTCAACCTGCTTTCCCAACAAGCCATGCTGATTTCAAAACCAAAAATGAAAACATAAAACCACAACACACTCTTAATGTCAGGCTGACATCTGACGCTGATAATGACACACGGTGTTGCAGGGAGTACTTATTGTCCCATCATTCTTTTGTAATATAAATGTCTTGAGAAATAATTATTCTGCCCTTCTCTGGGAACTATGAAGTAGTGAACAAGGCCAGAGACGTCTTTTCCTCCCATTGACCTGCATCATTTCATTACATATGAAGTAAACTACTGAAGGAAAAATCATGTAGACTCCCAAGTGAATTGGGAAAACCGTCAATATTGGAGCTCCATTGATTACAATGGAGATGTGCTCCTGTGCGTGGTGCTGTGCGCATGCCATGATGTTCCTCCTGACTTGCCATCCGTGAAAGACTGAAGGATGCAAAGGGAAAGACTACAAATTGGGAGGGATGACTGTACAATGAGTCTGAGAGACTATACCTAACAACCTACATAACCAAGAGATCATGCCTGATGACTTACTTCTCCATATAGCGAGTGGAATGAATATACAAGGCTGAGGTATGCTTTCACTCTCTTCCTAAAGTCAATTCCAGAGGGAAAAAATAGCATGTGAAGGAGCATTGTTATCTACAGCACATGTATAAGGCGTTGGTTATTACCTATAAA
This sequence comes from Sceloporus undulatus, assembly GCF_019175285.1. Taxonomy (NCBI): domain Eukaryota; kingdom Metazoa; phylum Chordata; class Lepidosauria; order Squamata; family Phrynosomatidae; genus Sceloporus; species Sceloporus undulatus. The sequence goes on along the minus strand of NC_056529.1, from coordinate 32,566,517 downwards.
GCCCTAAATGGCTTGGGCCCAGGATACCTAAAGGACCGCCTCTCCCCGTACAATCCGCCTCGCACCCTCAGAACATCTGGGCAGCAATTGCTGAAGGTGCCTGGGGCCAGGCTAGCTTCTACTTCTAGAAGGGCCTTTTCTATAGCTGCCCCAGCCCTTTGGAATACGCTGCCCACCGAGCTCCGCTCATCTACCACCCTGGCCCAATTTAGGAAGGATCTCAAGACCTTCCTATTTAAGCAGGCATTCCCCGATTAAGATCCTGTGGGCCTCCCCTCCTCTTCCGTGGCCATGAGGACGGGCGATGGGGCTTTTATTGCTGCTTTTAGTTTTATTGTTGTACTGATGTATTGGTGTTTTGTGTTTTTAACTTGTATTTGTGTGCACTCATTGCACTTTTGTAAGCCGCCCTGATCTTTCTGGAAGGGCGGGATAAAAATAAAGATTTTATTATTTTATTATTATTATGTAGATCCTGAACACAGAACAGTGAAGCAGGCAGTCTATTGATCTGGGAGGTTGGCAGCCACATCCGGACTTGAAAATTTGTATCCGGTGCTCTTCTGCATAAGAATAAGCTTTAAACTATACTGGACAGGAAGTCTCCAATGATGTTCTTGTGGTGTAACCACATTTCCATGTACACGTAAACACTCACTTTACAACTTCCTGTTCACATGCTTCTGTACGAGTTGCATTTATAAAGCGCAACCTGAGAAATAATGACGCAACCTTGTTTTTTCTTGTACTTTGACGAGTAGCAAAATCAAGGTTTGCTGTTCTCTATGCAGTTTACATGTTTGGCTCCAGTTCTTCAAATCAGTAAAAGTGAAAAGAATTAAGGTTATTTCCCATCCCATTGGGCCTGATCTACACAACAAGCATGTTGAAGTGGCAGAATGGACTTCGCTATCTTAGAATACAAGGAAAGAATCACATTTTAAAAATAATATTCTCTTGTTTTAAAAAATGGCACAAAAAACCCTAACTGGAATGTACTATTTTTACTATTGGGAGCATCCAAAAATATCCCCCACATGCAATCTCATGTGGTATAGTCCACTGTGTATTTTCAGTGTGCTGTATGTATAGACGCAGGTCTCAGTTTCTTCAGATACTGTCTCTGTCTCAACTACCATATTTCTTTAAAGGCTACCCTTCTCTTCAAAGGATCTCACGTATCCAAGGGATTTTACATCAAATGACACCAACAGCAAATGACAGCGCATACCTGTTGAGAACTGCTTCTTTATCTGCTAGACGACTCTTTATTTTACTTGTCAAGTAGTCCAAGAAGAGAGTACAGATGTCTAAGCAGGAAAAGTAACCTTCATGGGTAGGCTGAAATATGAATGTGAACACCATAAGTCATTAAGAGTATCAAAAAATTGTTTACGGAGTCAGAAATGTAGTTGTCATTCCATAAGAAACATGACCTTTTTCCCCTGCTTTTCTAGTAATGTAATCCTTCCTTCAAATGCCCATTTTGTATGTTCTTTATGACTCACATCTCTCCATGATAGCTTGCTAATACTTCTTTCCTTGGCACTCAAAAAGCTCAACTCTGCAAAGCACAATCCCAATTGTGATATGGTACCAAGGTAAATTCACTTGTCTAAGGCTGTATCGGCACTGTACAAATAATCCAGGTTGACAACTTTAACTGCCATGGCCCAATGCAATGAATTTCTGGGAATTGTAGTTTGCTGTGGTACCAAAGCTCTGACAGAGAAGGCTAAATGTCTCACAAAACTACAATTCCCAGAATTCCACAGCACAAACAAAGCAAGAAAGATGTGATTCTCAAGCAGTAAAAAGCAGTCAAATGTCTTCCTGTGAAACCTGGAAGCAACAGCTCACAGAAAATATCATTCCATGTGCTGCAGTTGATGTTCAAACTTTTAACAAAGCTGGACAATCCAGTAATGATGTTCTAGTGTTTTACCTGATGAAATGTGTACTTGAACAACAGTGAAAGGAATTCGACCACAGGGAACTCAGAATAGGATTCAATCCTCCTCAAGTGGACACTCACAAACAGGCGCAGGAAATCAGTAAACTTTTCTATGTAACTAGAAGGAAAAGATGAGAGAAAAGCTAATTAAATACATGTGGATATTGCCAAAATGCTGAAATATTGTCAATAACATCCAAGTACAGCAATTCAGTTACTATCACTTTCAATAAATATTGTATTCCACAGCCTTAAGAAAAACATTATATTGAAGCCTGATAACAATTACCTACATAGTGGGCAACCTTTGATTCCATTATTACCTGAGACATAGCAGGAAAAGACTTATAACAAAGCAACTGTTGCGCCTGTTACTAACAATTTCTGTTACCAACATTTACTACCACACCCCACATCATCATGTTGTGCCATTTAGCATCAGAAACATTAGCCAAAAGAATTATTTAACTAAAAATTCTATTAAAACTGAAGGCCATATGGCTAATGAACACATTTATGCGCGGGGACAACTGTCAGGTCCAGTGAATGATACAACTAGTTTCATGTGGTCAAAAGGATGGTGGCTTGTGTTTCAAATCACAGTTCATCATGCTAAAGAGGACTTTCAAATTCAGTTTTGATATGGCATGATTGGGGTCAGAGCACACAGTCGCTTTCACAAAATCTGAAAGGTCCTACTGGCTGTATACCTACATGATGCAACTAAAAATCACCGTTTGGATTTTAGTTACTCCTTATCCATGCATTTTTTTATCCATGGATTCAAGCCTCCACAGCTTGGAAATATTAAAAAAAAGTATACATTCTAAACAAACCTTGATTTTGCCATTTGATATAAGGGTCACCATTTTGCTATGACACTGTATTTAATGGGACTTGAACATTCACAGATGTTGTTATCTACTGGGGATCCTGGAACCAAACCCCAGCTGTAAACAAGGGACCATTGTGATGGCTTATAAAGCCACCGGAAAGTTGGCAAAAGCAAAGGTCTTCCAAAAAGGTCTTCTAATCCAACCTATGCCAGAAGGAAGAACTATCCTGTTATCCAAACTCACAAAATCTAATTGTGAAAGCCTGGTGGTTACAGGAGTGATACAAAATGAGGAGAAATACATTCAATTTCCTCTATTCTAATCACAGAATTTAAGAGTTCTTTAGTGTACAACATACACAGATGCTGAAAACCTTTAAAGAATTCCCATAACTTAACAGTGCCTCTGAAAGAAAGCCATAATGATCATAAATTGGTGTTGACTGAACACTTCCCTTAAACACTCAAAATTCTTCATGTACATTTACCTAGTAATACGCAGATCAATACTGTGATCCTTCAAGTAACAGAGGCGACAGACACAACAGCTTGCCTGAGGCCACCAGGTGAATTCAAATACAGCTGAAATTTAAACCAGGAATATCTAACACATACTTTTATTAGCTATGAAACGCCAGCCATCTGGCTCAGCACTTGGCAGCATCCAGCCTACTTCCAGACTATAGTAATATTATGAAGATAGGAGCAGGTAAGAATTTACTAAGCAAATGAGAAAAGGGAAAGACAGAAAGTCACAATATGCCGGCTTTCATCAATGTGATGGAGTTTTGAGATGCCTGCTCATATCTGATGTTCCTCTCCTCTCCCTATTTAACATTCAACTCTAGTGATCCACATAAACTGAACTTAATAGTGTAGATTCTACAGCAACCAATGCTGCTGAGCATAGATATTACACAATGCCCCTTTTCCCTGAAGCAGAAATGAGTAGCAGAAGGAAAGAAGGAAGGGAGATATATATTGGGAAAGAGTTTAGGATGGGTAAGTGAAAAAGAAACCAAGTAAGGACAACTAGATTCAGTGTCCTCAGGATGCCCACAGATAAATCAACCTTCTCAAAGGCAAAATGTCAGCACCAGCGTATTCCTACTTTGTAGAAAAATGTCAGCCTTCCAGGCACATGCAACCTTAAAAACAAATTCTCCAGTTAGATAGTGCTGACAGATCCCTCAAATCTCTACCCTTGCAGTTGCAATTAGCAGCAATATGTGATGCAAAGAGTGTCACTTCTTATAACTATTCCTGCCAGCTTTTCATTTCAATGGCACTACAAGCTAAGATATGCTGCTTTGCTTTATCTTCTTGCCAAAAGTAGTTTAGCGTAGTTAATAAAAGCAATCCAAAAGGCTTCTTTGTATAATTCTGTGAAGAACTGTATTAAGGAAGAATCTTGTCCAAAGTTGCCATCTCCCCACATCTTTTCAAAAAAGGAGTGCAGAAAAAAGGAAGAACAGAATTTGGTTTTGGAATTGGTTTAAAATAGTTGGTTCACAGGTCTCTGAAAAAGTACAATTTATTTCAACTATCCATAACTGCTCTCTATGTTAAAAAAAAATCCTCAGATTCTAATGCAGTGTTTCACACTCTAGAAAACTGGACTCCAAGTCTCATTACAGCCAGTCAACTTGGTTACTGGCCTTGCTGGTGGGGATCATGGGAGCTGCACTCCAAAGTATCTGGATAATACCAAGTTGGGAAAGAGTTTTTGTGTACACTGCCTGCCTATGATTAAAATGACAAGAAGGAACCAGTAGCACCTTTGACACTATCTGGGAAAAGCATAAGTTGGACTGCTTTATGGCTTTTTATGCTAAAACATATTAACATGGCTCTCTCTTTGAATGCCTATGATTAACTGTCATTCCCACAAAGCCTAAAATCCTCCACTCAGTGCTTTTAGGATAAGACAGAAGATGCCAACTAGAAAAGGAATACTCCTTTACCTCACTGGGTCTCTTTGGCTGCTTTCACCAACAACCAAATGAAGGCAAATTCAGATCTTGTACAATCTCAGACCTGCAGTCAAACTGTAATGAATGAGGAGGAAGAAGGAATACAAACCTACAACACCACAACCACTTTGAAAAGTAAAGCTCCCACAGCCAACATACCTGGTTACACCTACCTGCCTGCCTTTCCTTCTTCACCACACGACTCTGAAAAAAGGTGATTAGACACACCATGCATAGTAAGTCAGTAAAAGCAATCTTGCAATAAGTAGGAAGGTTGACAACAGCTATTTCATTAGCTAGCTCTCCCTTACCTCTCATCCAGTTCATCTAGCCGACTCTTCACCGTATGGGCATTATTCTCCTTGGTGATCTTCTGTAGGAGGTAGAATGTCTGCTGGAACATCCGCAGCAAATACTCCTCAAACTCCACAGGCACACAGTTCTTTGACATCAGTTCGTTGATGCAAGACATGGCAAGCACCCCAAGTCGGCCACGTTCTTGACTCAAGGCAGAGTTCTGGCTGCTCCCATTGATGCAGGACATCTTCCTGGCCCGAGTGTCACAGCCAAAGCGGGCAAAATGGAATATAGTAGTAAGGAGAGAAGGGGTGATGCTTGTAGATAAAGGGATCCAGCTGAAAAGGTGAGCTAGGCACTCTAATGCCAGGGAACAGATATATTCACTCTCTGTGTCGAGGACAGGGATTGGCTGATTCAATAATTTGGCTGCACTAGGGCTTTGCAACAGGCTACTTAAAAGGTCACCTAAGGAAGCAAAAGAAACAACTATGAGCCCATTTTGCAGACATAGGTGAGACAGGATTTAAACTAGAGGCATCCTGACTCCGACAGCATCACTAAGGAGCTGTGGGGGACTTTCACACACACATTGCTATTAAACAGGCATAAACAGCAACAAAACATTTTCGGGATTTCCCCATGAATGATCTGTTGCGGTTTATTGCCTGTTTAATAGCGACGTCATTTGAAAATCTTAATTGCCACATCCATTTTGCCTGGGATAATCACTGTTTAAATCCTCGATTTTGCTTTTCCCCATGTGATAAGGTCCTTTGCTAATGGGTTCTGCCAACACACCAGTGAAATTTTGGTGGACCATTCTTGTAAAACATGCTCCCACAATGTAGTCTCTTTCCACATGCACATTTTGAGGAGCTTATGCCATTGCTTCTGTTTGAAGGTTATGCCATGGTTTAAAAAAGCAGACATGGGAGTGTGTTGCACTTGTTTCCATTTACTGTAAGCCATAAGTTAGTTTGGATGGAATTTGTTCAGAGAGACTAAGTATTTTGGTATGTCAGCTAAACCGTAATGCAGCTTGTCCTTTTTGAACTCTATGCGTCCTTTAATTAAAATGGTGCAGCAAATGTCAGACTGAATCATTTTTGTGCAATTTACAGCCCTTGCTGGTTTCTGAGCTAGAGGTACTGGCATTTGTGCTGAAGGGATAGAAAATCTTCACAAATGGCACAGGAAGTGCTTCAGTAAACATAAATTACTATAGTCTGGCATGGAGTCCTTCAAATTATGAATGTCCAATGTGACAAGGATGAGATGAATTCATGCACATCATTAGAAGGTGTATTCTGACAGTATACCAGCAATGAGAGTCACTGCAGTGTGGCTCCTTGCCATGTTACCAGGATTAATAGCAGAAGCCCTGGACTAGGTAGGAGGAATCCAAGATGAGATTCCTTCCAAGTCAGCACCACCCCTCCAGAAAATAGGCTAATGATGGCAGCTCATGGATTCTTCCAATGATCTGTGGCATAAAAAAGAGCTGCACTGCAGTAGCTCTCATACAGCGTGGGTGATTTTTTAAAATGGCATCACCTTCTCATATTCCTTCCCTATATGTAGCCATTCCAGGTATCAGTCAGGCATAAACGTCAATAATAAAGCAACTGAATTGAGGGACTGACTCAGGCCTTACCACTTTCTCCTGAAGTTGGAGATGGTGGTGGAGTGGCAGCAGTGACACTGTATTTATCCCAGATGCTTTCCAAAATACCTATGAAAAAGAAGGGAAAAACAGCTAGGAACTGCAGGCAAATTCTCACATATTTATGTAAGTTTCAGTTACATGTTACAGTTATAGTCCTGTTACGTCCAATACAAATGTCAATATTCAAAGCCTGTCTGAGAAACATGAAGCATTTTAAGACCTCCCTTCAAACGTTTCCTTTAATGCATTTGTGGGTGCAGAGAATATTATGTTCACTGCTCAAGCTAACTTGAGATCTGTTCTGCAACCTGAAGGCAGAAGTTGCTACTTTTCACCCATTAAGATCCCCTTTATCTTTATATTTACCAAGCCTACAAAGTGTCCTTGATGACCAGCTATGAATATTGAAGGAGCTCAGAGAAACATTATAGCTGTTATTCTTTTGCTTAGAAATCCTTCCCCTTCTGAGTTAAAGTCAGCATACTATCTGAAGCCAAAACTGGCGATTTAACCAAGGGTATTGTAGTTGTAAGTATGATGTTATTTAGAGTTATATTTCTTTTTAAATAAATAGGGCTGTCAACAATTAGATGCAAATATATCTGGCTATTAAAATGTCAGTATTATTTCAGGAGAAAGTTTCAATATTAGTGGGAGACATATAATTGAGTTACATTTCCAGCCTGGAAGAAAATATATTAATTAAAGCTGCCATTTGTCCAGACATCAGCACCCAACATTACTATCCTTAAACAAAGAGGAAAAATAATGCTCTTCAGTAGCTGAGCAGCCATCCTCCTCCTATTTCCTAAAAGTAATTTCCTAAAAGGAGACTTGCTTTCAAGAAAAACAACTGTTATCTGAAATCATTATGCACATCTTAAAACTCTCATTGGCTTGTATAAGGAGAGACAGTCTTTCAGAAAGTCTGGATCCAAGGCACGTTGTGCTTTAAAGGTCAAAAACAGCACTTTGAATTCTATCTGGAAACAGATCAGTAGCCAATGGAGATATCCTAGGAAACTACCTCCTAAAACTACAGACACATGCAAACCACATGATCATTCTGGAAAGTCCAGGAATTAAAAGGTGCCTTGATACTGAGATGAATACAGTACTGTCTGCTTCACTTGCTTGTGGTTCTTGTAAAAAGCTTTTCAATATAAATGTGATACTGCTGCAAAACCAGCAACTCCTCTTCTGTCACAAATATCACTACTTCCACTAACCTGTAAGAAGCCCCAGGACAGTCTGGACCTGGTCCAGGAGCAATTTGCGTAGCTCCTCTTTCCGTGCGATGCTGAGGTCCTCCCGTGGACATGCCAACTCTTCAGATGTCGTCTTCAGCATAATCAGCCCAAGCGGAGTTGTCACAGGAGACTGGATCAACTGTTAAGCGAACCAGGTTTTAATATTAATAACTAGCATTCTCTGCTTCCACCATTTTGAAAGAAGCTTACTGCTGTTTATTGAAATATTGCCAGTATCAAAAGATCTTAGGGCAGTGTTCAAGTAAAAACCAATGTAAACAAATTAATTTTATTTAAATCAAACCAAATCAATTTGAAGAATTTATATTAATACATTTAAATTGATAAAGTCAATAAATAAATAAATACAATTAATTTACACCATTTAAAACAATATAAATCACCAAGAAAGCACTCTCCTAGGTCTTCACACAGTAGAAGACAGAGGAAGACCCACCCAATAGGCCTCAGTCCTCAGGCAAGGAGAGAGCTTCCCTCAAATATCAAGAGTCTAGGCCATTTAGGAATTTAAATGTTGTCACAAATAACTCAGTTTCAGATTGGAAGCATACTGGTACCTTACCAGCAGAGCTCAGGTGCCACAACACACCACAGTTCCCAGAATTCCATAGCACTGAGCCATGGCAGTTAAAGTGGTGTCAAATTTGATTATTTCTGCAGTGTGGTGCAATCTATACTGGAGTCATAGGTAATACATACCAAAAGCCAGTGTAAATGGACAACAGGATTTGGGCCCTATCATTCTCCTCCTTGCACAGTTTTCATTCAGACAAGTCTACAAAAGCTGAACTCAGAAGTGGGATGTCTAGGAAACATCTTACCTGTAAAATATTTGTAAAGAAGTCATGGTAGAACATTGGCCAGTCTTGCCTGCCAATATCCACAATGACTTTGCAAAGTTTGTTCCTGATGAAGTAAGGCAGAGTTTTATGGTGAGCCAAAAGAAGCTTGGGCAGGCAGCTGCGAATCTCCATTTTATCTTGAGATGGGACTCCAAGCCACATCTTGTTAATCAGGTTCTGAAAAACATAAAATATCATTCTGTATCAGACTTGGGATCTTTGAAAACTCTTCTCTGGTTATGCCTACAGTTAAGAGCTGACAGTTAAAATACTAAATCAAGAGATACTGCTCTCACACACAAAGCAGAAGATTAAGTGATTTCTAGAAGAGAAGTCCAGAGAGCAAGAGTGAGCTTGCAGTCTTTTGGAAGGCTTGGGGATGCTGATACCCATGGGTTTCCCACCTCAACATTAGAGCAGGGTATCAAAAGTACACAGAAACTGATCACCACCTCTGCTCTATATTATTATTATTATTATTATTATTATTATTATTATTATTATTATTATTATTATTATTATTAT
>NC_056529.1:32476803-32556751 GCF_019175285.1 Sceloporus undulatus | reverse complement strand
GATTTAACTTTAGAATTCTTGTAAGTAGCATGCTTTTGGTAGGTTCACTCTTGCTTGGTATCTCACCTCAAACACCGTCAAACTGTACATCATTACATAGTCATTTCTCGTGCTTGAAAGGAAATAAAGACAGAATCTCCAAGCGCCGATTTGCTGGGCAAAGTTGTTTAGGAGTTCCTCTGGAAAAGAATAATAATTTACAAATGGGTTAAAATTCATTAATCCATTAATCAGTTCATTCACACCTTCAAAACTGATTCTTGCATCTTAAACGGAAAAGTATCTCACAGGTTGTCAAGCATCATCGCTGTTGCCACTACAAGAAGTAGTGGTCTACCAATTATTTAAGTACATTTTTTGGGAGGTAAGAGATAGCCCCACTGTAACTGACAAATTCTTGTCAAATTGAGATGAGAGAATAACAGTGGCTTATTATTACTGTTCATGTCAGAGCTGATCATCCTTCCAGCTATTGGATGCCTAAAGATAATGGCTGGGCGTCTAATCCATGTTTCCTGGCATAGAAAGACACTTTTGAAACAGTCCGCTGGGAGCTTACTCTGGAATGCAAATTATTCCTGTGTTCAAATGGATGCAGAAGGCAGGAGCAAGTGGGAGAAAAGAAGAATCTTGTGAGCAGAGATTCTTGCAGTTCTGTATCACAGAAAGCTATATACTGTAATTCATACAGTCTTTGTGCATTTCATCTGTACTATGAAAATGTATTTTATATTTATGTACTGAAATAAGGTACAGAACCTCCCTGGCAACCCTTCATGGAGGGAAATTAGCTATGCTGTTACCCACTTTCCAAGGAAAGCAACAGTTCCTTCTGGATGGCTTGCTATTCACAGTTCAAGATGTTCTGGATTGCATACACACATTTCTGCAGGTGGGCCGTGTTTGCTGCTTCTATACAAGACTTGATTGAAAGCTATTCGTATTGACTGAAGATATTAGTACTGTCCTTATCATGACTCAAGGAAGGACTGAACTGTCCAGTTGTGATTTAGGGGGGGTTTGCCACATCAGAAAAAGAAGAAAGAGTAAAAGTACCTGACATCATGTTTGCTTTTATTCAAAGAGTTTTATGAATGCAACAAAATTTGAAGTTATATATAAAAGGACACTCTCATTTTAAATCTGTTAACTCTGAAATCTCTTTCTGGTGTGATTCACAGCCCAAGCTGTTTGCTACAGCAGTTGGAGAAAGTTTGTTGTAGATGCTGGGAATACACATGAACGTACCGATCTCACGCTTCCTTTCGTTAGTAGTGCAATTGTGGAAAAACTCTGTCATCAGGCTCTCCAAAGCTCGCAGCGAAGCCTCTTCAGATGCCTGTTGAATACATTTCAAGAAAAGCGTTAGCACTTTGAATGTCTTGACCATGCTAAATTCAAAATCACGTCTTTCAAATTCTTCCACTAGGATCTCTTATTTGTTTACAGTGCCGAACATCCACCTTTCTCCCCACTCCTATTTACCGCCCTTCTTCAATCCCAATCTCTTTCATCTACTCCCAGTCCTTAACTTATGAGCAAACTTAAGCATATTCCAAGTACATGAGAGCATCCTTTATACAGAATAAGGAGGTTTCTAGATTTCTGTTCACATAATGTTGTTAAAATGGCCCAGAAAGGCTCCAAAACATGTCCCTTAGAGGACATCTAGGGACAGAAAATTCAATTTCTTTTCCAGAAACAGGTCTCCTAAGGGACTTCTGCAGCCCCTTGCCCTTCCAATTTGCCCACTCCTGTTTGAAAGCGATGGCTTCATCACATTTGGGTGTCTTAAACAGTTCAGCTGAAACTCAGAAACTTGCTTTAACGGAACCGAATTTAGGGCTGGCTTGCACACTGACAGCTTGTATCTTAGCAACAGAATACCGAATTTTCATTTCTCTTTGTAGAAGTAAAATATAATGTACATCCCATAAGACTGCCTGCTCAGAGGTCATTTGCAATTACAAAGAACGTCAAAGCAAACCGGCGTTTTATATGCTAACATGTTAAAGATCCCATGGGAGAAAATTATTTTCTGGTCGTCTTGACAAATGATGGTGAAATTAATCTTCCACATTTTCCTCTCATTATCACATCTGTTTTGCACATTATTATCTATCATTAATATTTTTGAAAAGGCTTGTCAATCTTTCCCGACAGAAGCTTGGCCTGAATACTAAAAGCAGCTGTACTGTATCTCCTTTCTCACATCTGGTCTTGAATCTCAGCGCACAAAGAAAGGTGGATGAAAGGAAAGAGTTGGGAAAGTTGTGGCTTTCTGCAAGGACCCCAAGATCTAATCTGACAGATATATGCGATAGATACAGAATTTAAGAAAAGGACACTTCTGAACTCAGGAATTTTCAGCGCCAGAAATGAAAATCTGTTCAAAGGAGGGCATTCAGCACAATGGCACCCTTAACATGGAATATTCTTCCCTCTCACGAGACAATCTTCCAACACAGTGTTTCCTAGGCTATCTAATATGGAGAACCAGGATTAGGACCATATTTGTGCCCACTGACTACCATCGTTCTTTTCCTTCCTGAAAATATGCTGTGGACTGAGCTCAGACAAGCATTGGTTTCTCAAACATCGCTGCTCCAATGCTTATTCTTTCTAGGAATATCAAAGACTTCTTTTGTAAGACTTCATGGGGTAATGTAGTCCACCACATATTTTATTGCTATCAAGTAGACAGTATGCATTGATTTTATATATTGTTTTGTACCTTTATCACTACTGTCTATCCTGTTACGTTCAGCCCCATACAGACAGGCCAAAATAAAGCTGCTTTGGGTCACTTTGGCGGTATGCTACTTCAATGATGCATGTGTTGTAAGAGTCTGGAAGCTGCACTAAAGTTGCACTCCATTCCTTAGGACTGGATTGTGGCTTTGGTATGGCTTCTGGACTCTTAGGATGTGTGGATCATTGAAATAACACACCTCCAAAGTGGCCCAAAGCAGCTTTATTTTGGCCTGTCTGTATGGGGCCTTCATTAGGTGAAAGCTGCTCCATCTGGATTATTTTAATGTGTCCCGTGTTTTATGTGTTTTAACTCAATGTGTTTAAATGGTTTTATGTATTATGTTGTATCCTGCTTCGAGCCTTAAGGAGAGGCAGTTAATAAAATTTATTATTACTATTACTACTACTGCTACTGCTAATACTACTACTATGTAAATCAGTAAATCAACAGTACAACTGTACAATGTCCATGCTCCTTTTACAAGAGAGGTCCACTGCTACTTGCCACAACCTTTCTTCAAGTCAGCAGCCTAACTTAGGTGGAGTAAGTCAAATTATTGTTTGTACTGATAAGTGTTGGAAAGCAAAAGCACATGCCAATATGCTGTGAGTCATCCAGATATCTAATGCTGATCTCAATGTATTATCTGCCTACCTCTGGATAAAGACTGGTTATATTGTCAAGCAATGCAGAAAAGGTTGGCTAGGATCACTAGTCTTATTTTGCTACACCACACTAACACAACTGTCCTTTCGACAATTGCCAAGCAACATGTCTTCTGTAGCAATAGAAAGGAAGCAGGTGCATCCAACAGTTACCTTCTGGACATTATTTAGGTCCTTGTAGGTAGTCCCTGGGAAACCTGGGTCTTTCCTAACTTTCTATGACTAGTAAGAGTTGTCTCTCCACACTTTCCTTATCTGTAGCACTGGAAGCATAGCCATCCTGCAAAGTCACCTGCTAGAGAGTAATTTGAAAGAGATATTATAGTGTATAAAACTACTGCTGCTCTTTTGAGGAGTGGTATCTGTTGGTGGCAGAGAAGTTTGCTCTACAAAGCTGCTTTACCCACCATGTTCACTGAGTTGTAGAGAAAGCACAACTTTCCCAGCAGTATGGCAACACGCCTCCCATGTAGGTTGCCAAACATTTCAAAAAGATAGGTGTGCTTACTTCATGGGTCCCAGAAGTGCTCTTTGGAAGAGGAAGTGAGAGGTTTGTGCAATTTATCCCTTGCATGCTACTTCTTAGTCAGCGTTTCTTTCTCCACCGTCAACACTCAAGCGCCGCGAAGTACTCACTATACCTGCACTATTTGGTGTGGTTTTTAAAATATCCAACTAAGGCTGAACATCTCTTTTTGTGTACAATCTGTTTGCACAGAACACAAGAAAGGGGCTGAGACACTGATACAAGATGATTCAGTCGGCTTGAAGACTCAGCAGGAATATGAACTTGAGAGGTGTAGTGGTTTTGAGCATGGGACTAGTACTCTGAGAAACCATGGTTCAAATCTCCAGCTGTTAGAAGGGAGAAACTAAGGCGTGTTACAGACCGCCCAAAAGAGGCGCCTCCTCAGTGCCTCTCTTTGCTGCACAACTGTGCTGCAGCATACAAATTGCGCGGTGCAGCTGCGCAGCAAAGGAGCTCAAAAAAGCGGCTCCTTCTTGTGGCACCGCAAAGCCCCAAAGACGGCGCTATTACATCGCAGCTGCGCAGCTCCATCTGGAAGCTGCACAGCTGCGACGTGACACATACGTGCGCCGTATGTATGGTGCTGTGCAACTGCGGTGCATGCATGACGTGCTAGGGTTGCGGAGCGTATGCATGCGCCGCCCCGAGGCAACCCTAGCACGTTGTGGATGCGCTGCAAAGGGCCCGTCTGTAACGTGCCTAAGATATGGTATGTCAACTAAATATTATATATCCTAAACAATTGTAACCACCACTTAAACATGTTACTAGCTTATATTTTGCAATGACGCCATGTAAATAACACTGAAAACCATCCAACACCCATACAAAATACTATGTAAAGCAAGGTTTATCAATTAAAGTCCAAATGTTTTCCCAAGTCCTTCTAACTCAGATCAAAATCACAAATCATAAGCTACCTTTCTATGCCAATAGCAAGTGGCAACGAACTTCAGAAAGAAAGTGACATCATTGGACTAGCCCCAACCAGTAAAGCCAATTGTGAAGATGCTGGAAGTTGTAGTCCAACATCAGATGGAGGACCACACAATTTCCACTGCTAGCTATATTGTTTCAGCAAGAATGAATTAGGATAATGTCTTTAAAGGATGGTGTCCCTAAAAGCAAAACCCATTTTACACTATTGATCAGCTGGCATTTAAAATCTAATAAAAAGCTCAAAGACCCAAGTTCCGTTTTACTGTTTTTAATAGGATTGCTGAATGGTATTTAAACGTTTTGTTATTAGGGTTTCAGCTGCACTTTCTTTACATTGCCTAGGGTCCCATGGCTGGAGAAAGGCAGGGTATAAACTGAACCAATGAATGAATGAACAAACAAACCAATATGTTCTTCTGTACACACATAGCTAGGGACTAATAGTGTTATGAATTCACTGACACATATGAATCTTTATTACACTGCAGCTCCTAGACCATGCATTGGTAGTCTCCCTTGGGGCTCTGCCTCATTAAACAACATTCTTTGCTGGTTATAGTAAGTTACCTTGACAGTACCTAACCAGGAATCAAATGAGCATCCATGGCCACAAAAATTAACATTGCTCTTTTTTTAAATTACAAATATAACAATCTCTGGACCCATTCCACCAAAACAAAACTCAGCTGCAGTTTGTGTTGCCAGGCGAAGTAAGAGACATGCCTCCTGTGCCTTTAATAGTTGTGTAGAAGTGATAATATCAGGAGGCACTGCTTGTGTGATGAGCAACACCTACTGAAATTCCCTCCTCATAGAATCATAGAGTTGGAAGAGACCACAAGGGCCATCCAGTCCAACCCCCTTTCATGCATCCTCAATGCAACCATTAAACGGACAGGAGTCCTGTGCCTTATTTCACCTGGAAATGTGAAGCCTAATAATAATAATAATAATAATAATAATAATAACAACCATTATTATTATTATTATTATTATTATTATTATTTATACATCCCGCCTCTTCCAAGGATCAAAGCGGGATTACATCATTAAAGAAATGCAATGCAATTGAACAGTCAATAAAATACTAATACTGTACTGAATTATACATCCCTATTAGTGCCTTAAAATCTCCAAACATCAATTCATACACCACTAAGGCTTTCATGGCTGGCATCCACAGTTTGTTGTGGGTTTTTGGGGCTATGTGGCCACGTTCTGGAAGAGTTTATTCCTGATGTTTCGCCAGCATCTGTGGCTTTGGCATCTTCAGAGAAAGAAGATGCTGAAGAGAAGGTAGGCCAATGCCATCAGGCTTCCCTGAAGGAACTGAGCCCTCCCAGAAGGCATCTGACTGCATCCTGGCCTCTGAGGGAGAGAAAGGTAGGCCCAACGCCTTCCCTAATCGGTCCTAAGCAAAGAAAGAAGAAGTGCTCTCCTTGTAAGCCACTCTGATAGCCTTGGCTGAAGAGCGGGGTATAATAAATATTATTATTATTATTATTATTATTATTATTATTATTATTACACCATTGTAATTAATGGGACTTGAAAATATACAGATTTTGGCATCCACAGGGGGTCCTGGAACCAAACCCCAGTGGATACTCAAGCTTTCCAGATCCTTGAAATCATCCTTGGAAAGACAGTCAGCAGCCAGTCGCTCATCCAGTTCTTACTTTGCTGGTGAACCAGAGGGGCTAAGATAGCGACCCATGAACTTACTAGGCAGGCTTAGGCACGTTTATCCTCTTGGCCTCTGCATCCCACAGCCAAATCTGGACCATAAGGACAACACCAATGGATTAAGATGAACAATGTTAGCAAATGATCCCTATTACAGTTGGCCCTCCGCATTTGCAGCTTTGACTGTTTGCAGATTTGATTATTCGCGGTTTTGATTAATACGTTCTTATTTAGGAATCTCTAGGTCCTCCAGCGCCAACTTAGAAGTACAGTGTCTGGATCAAGTGAAGGAATAGCACCACTCTATTCTGCTTTGGTCAGGCCCCACCTGGAATACTGTGTCCAGTTCTGGGCACCACAATTCAAAATGGATGTTGAGGAACTGGAGCCATGTGTCCAAAGGAGGGTGACTAAAATGGTGAAGGGTCTGGAAACCATGAAGCCCTATGAGGAACGCCTGACGGAGCTGGGGATGTTTAGCCTGGAGAAGTGAAGTTTAAGCAGTGATACGATAGCCCTGTTTAAATATTTGAAGGGATGTCATATTGATGAGGGAGCAAGCTTGTTTTCTGCTGCTCCAGAGAATAGGACCCGGAACAATGGATGCAAGCTGCAGGAAAAGAGATTCCACTTCAACATTAGGAGGAACTTCCTAACAGTAAGGACTATTTGATAGTGGAACAAACTCCCTTGGAGTGTAGTGGAGTCACCCTTCTTAGAGGTCTTTAAACAGAGGCTGGATGGCCATCTGTCTCGGGATGCTTTGATTGAGAGTTCCTGCATGGCAGAATGGGGGGTGGATTGGATCAGGGCCCTTCTTGGTGTCTCTTCCAATTCTATGATTCTGCCAGAAGTTGACCATAGAGTTGTGCTGGAGGACCTAGACTTTCCTAGAGAAAACACTTCTCTGGGCATCTGTGGGCCTTCTAGCATGATGCTACGACCATAAAGTTGCACTGGAGGACCTGGAGATTCCTAGAGAGGGGTAAAAATAGCATGGTTTTTAACATCATTTGTGCTTCTCTCACATTCACGGGGGGTCTTTCACCCCTTAACCCCAGTAAAGGCGGAGGGACAACTGTATTTCCAAATGTACACATTACTTACAAGCTAATAGTACAATGTAAACTTACCATGGTGGCTTGGGAGGTTGTCTGGGATCCTTTTCCTTTCTGGCTTGATTTTCCCCCTCTCTCAGCTCATGTCATTGTCCAAGAGGTAGTTTCCTAGGAGGGCCTTCTTCCTCCATTGTGTGTGTGTGTGTGTGTATATATATATGTATATATCTCACACTATCTAAAATCCCTCTCCCCTTCTTCTTCGTCCCTCAGAAACCCATTGGTTCACAGGAGTCAGAAAACCTAAACATCCAGAGCCTGAGGAGCCTCCCTTGAAACAGGGGCTTTCAAGGAGGGCTGTTTTTCGGAGGGGCTCCCACTATAACCTGGCCTTCTCCCACCCTCCTCTGCCTAAATCCATTTGCAAGAGACAGAAAGTGGGTTCAAAATGGTACAATATGAACCCTTTCCCCCTTTTTAAAATGATAAGTAGAGAAGAAGTAGTCTAAAATAAGCCTAAAATGGAAAGCCTGGGGGACCCTCTCTTGAAACAGGGTCCTAAAAAGGGGCGAAAGGGGCAGGTATTTTGGGGGGCTCCAGCTACCCTCCCCTTTTTCTTCTGCACCCTCCAGTTAATAGGAGCTGGAAAATGGGTCCAAAATGTTGCAATATACCCCCTTCCTCCCCTTTTTGATGATAACTAGAGAAGAGGGAGGTCTAAGAGAAGCCTAAAACGGAGGAGCCCCTTTGAAAGAGGGGCTTTATTCAAGGGGTCTGTTTCTGAGGGGTTCCCACTCCCCTCCCTTTCCTTTCCTTAATGGCAACTAGAGCAGCAGCAGAAGCCTATGCTGAGCCCAAGATGGAGACCCTGAGGAGCCTCTCCTGGAGCTGGGGCCCACAGAGGGGAGGCTATAGGGGCGTCTCTGGGGGAAGAAGGCGAAGGGCAGCCCCTTCTCTCTCGCTCTCTCTCGATCTCAGGCCCTTCAGCCTCAGAGCAGCAAAGGCCCCAAGTTCCAGCAGCGCATCCTTCCTTCCTTCGCTTCCTTCCTTCTCCTTCTTCCCCTCAGGCCACGCCCACCGTCTCCAAACGCCACGCCCACAAGAGATACACTCCCTTCGCTCTTCTTTCCCACTTTCGTCCCCTTCGCACCGGAAGTGACTCACGTCGCACCGGAAGTGAACCCTTTCCCTTTTCTCCTTTCCCCCCTCCTCCGGGGAGATGACGTCAACCACGACGCCCGCTCTTATTGGAGCGTTCACAAAACTAAGCCACGCCCCCTTTCTCGCGGAAAAGGAGGAGCTTGTGTTGTGTTTCTCAGTTAACGCCCAGAGCGGCTTTGCGCGCATGCGCATTTGTTACCTTACTCATTCCTAGTCCGTTTTTTGCGTCCAACCCGCAGGGATAATTCGGTTTGAAATCGCATTAACTGCCACGGCTCTATTAGCTATGCAGTGCTGGGGGGGGGTTAGTTATATGTGAGGCATTTATTCTCTTCTGTCAGAGAGCTCTGGTGCCACAAAATAAACTACAAATCCCAGAATTCCACAGCGGTTAAAGCGGTGTGAAACTGGATTATTTCCGCAGTGTGGGTGCAGCCACCTGTTTTTAAGGAAAGCGGAGCACGGTTGGGGCTTTTGTCCAGCCACACTGAGGAAATAATGCAGTTTATTATTATTATTATTAACCTTTATTTATAAAGCGCTGTAAGTTTACACAGCGCTGTACATCCATTTTTTAGTCAGACGGTTCCCTGCCCTCAGGCTTACAATCTAAGAAGACACGACACAAAAGGAGAAGGGAGTGGTGGTGGGGAATGGGATCAGGTCCAGCAGTTCTTCTCCACCTCCGAGGCCTGGACCAAGGCAGATGGACTGGAGGAAGGGCTTGGCTTCTTGATGGATGGTTAGAAGGAGGCTTCCTGGGTCAGAGAGGGGCTCACCTCTGGGAATGCTTCTCTAAACAATATAGTCTTTAATTCAGTTTTGAAACTGGGCAGAGAAGTGATGAGGTGTGCATGTGGGGGAAGAAGGTTCCAGGAGTAAGGGGCAGCAAGCGAGAAGGGACGAATTCGGGAGGGGGCAGTGGTAGTCCTACATTGTGACAGGAGACCCTGACTACCAGAGCGGAGGGTGCGAGTAGGAATGTAAGGAGAAAGAAGGTCAGATAAGTAAGGAGGGGCCAACCCATGGAGGGCTTTGAAAGTCAGTAACAAAAGCTTGTACTGGATGCGGAAGGGGAAGGGGAGCCAATGAAGGGAGGATAAAAGAGGAGAACCATGGTCAAAGCGGCGAGCGGATGTGACAATACAGGCAGCTGAATACTGGACAGATATTAAAGGATGGAGGTGTGAAAGAGGAAGCCCTGTTAGAAGGAGGTTACAATAATCTAGTCGCGAAACCACTAGGGCATGGACTAGAGTCTTGGCAGTAGAGATTGAGAGGAATGGACGGATCTTGGCAATGTTGTGGAGAAAGAATCTACAGGTCTTTGCGGTGGCCTGGATCTGGGGAATAAATGACAGGGAAGAGTCAAAAATGAAGCCAAGACTGCGGGCTTGATGAACCGGTTGAATAGAAGTGTCGTCGACAGAAACAGAAAAGGAATAATGAAGGGTGGGTTTAGGTGGAAAGACGAGAAGCTCAGTCTTAGACATGTTGAGCTTCAAGCGCCGAAGTTTGGCACCACTTTAACTGCCACCGCTCATTGCTGTGGAATTCTGGGATTTGTAGTTTTTTGTGAGACATTTAGCTTTCTCAGAGAGCTCTGGTGCCACAATGAACTACAAATCCCATAATTCCACAGCACAGAGCCAGGGCAGCTAAAGAGGTCTCAAACTGGATCTCTTTACATATTGATTTTACAGACTATTATTACCTTTGAATAATAATAATAATAATAATAATAATAATAAATATGCATCTGAGGAAGGAGATTGAAGTCTAGGAAAGCTGTTGCCAACTCCTTTCTTTCAATGAGTCTCAAAGGTGCTCCAAGATCCCTCTAAACTGTATAATAGCATCCCTATTGAAGTCTACTCCGCTGCAAGAGCCATTGAGTGCAAATCCATGGCCCCATACAGACAGACCAAGGACTACAGCACAGCTTTGGCACAGCTTCTGGACTCTTAGGACGCATGCATCATTGAAATAGCATACCTCCAAAGTGACCCGAAGCAGCTTTATTTTGGCCTGTCTGTATGGGGCCCATATAAATAAAGCATAATAATAATAATATTCCCAGGACCGTAGCCTGTTGCATAACTAAACACAACCAAACAAACTTACTCCCAGTGTTGATGTTAGTTAAATATTTGTCCAGGGCAAGACGCCGCTCCAAAGGGATTACAATAAAGGGAGAGACACCCTGCGGCCATTCAGTGAATCAGCATCTCTTTGTCCAAAAGAAAACCAGCATGTGCTTTAAAGACTACAGCAAAGCCTTTGCATCTATATCATGGAAGGGTATGGAAGGCCCTTAAAGGCATGGGATAATCCTGATGAGGAATCTGTACTCAGGATAAGAGGCTACTGTCAGAAACGAACATGGAGAAACAACGGTCCACAATTGGAAAAGGAATCAGTCAAGGCTGCATCTTATCGCCCTTCTTGTTCAACTTATATTGCAGAACATATTGTAAAGAAAGCAAGCTTGGACACAGAAGAAGAAGGAGTGCAAATAGGAGGAAGGAATATCAACAATCTGAGATACGCAGATGGCGCCATAATACTAGCAGTAAAACCTCAAAGACCTGGGACAAAAGATCAAGGAAGAAAGTGCAAAGGCAGGATTACCGTTGAACATAAAGAAAACAAGAAACAGTGACCACAGAGGATCTAAGACAAATTCAAACCGGACAATGAGGAAATAGAAGTAGTAAAAGAGTTCTCATACCTGGGATCAAACGTTGATAGAAATAGAGACTGCAGCCAGGAAATCAGAAGAAGGTTAAATAATGGGGAGGGTGGCTATGGAAGAACTAGAGAAGATCCTAAAATGCAAAGATATATACAAATGAACACAAAAGTTAATATCACACTGGGTCCTTGAGCAGATCAAGCCAGAAATCTCCCCGGAAGCCAAGAGGACAAAACCGAGGCTGTCGTACTTCAGACACATCTTGAGAAGTCGCGTATCATTGGAAGAAACAATAATGCTAAGAAAGGTGGAGGGAAGTAGAAAGGGAGGAAGACCTCATTGTAGATGCATGGACTCTATAAAGGAGATGATGGATATGAGTTTGCAGGACCTAAGCAGAGCAGTGGAGGAAAGCGAGTCTTGGAGATGTCTCATCCACAGGGTCGCCATGGGTCAAGATCGAGTCGAGGGCAGTTAACAATTGAAATAGTAAAAAATAGAGTCAAAAATAGTCATAGAATCCCCAAATATTGGAAACTGGATCAAATATTTATCAGAACGTTGAGTGTAGTCTAGAAATAAGAAGAAGGCTAGGATTGGGAAGGACAGCTATGGTGAAGGGTCTGGAAACCATGTCCTGCGAGGAACAACTTAGGGAGCTGGTGATGTTTAGCTTGGAGAAGAGAAAGTTAAGAGGTGATATGATAGCCTTGTTTAAATATTTGAAGGGATGTCATACTGAGGAGGGAACAAGATTGTTTTCTGCTGCTCCAGAGAACAGGACTCCGAACAATAGATGCAAGCTCCAGGGAAAGAAATTCCAGCTCATCATTAGGATGAACTTCCTCACAGTAAGGGCTGTTTGACAGTGGAACACACTCCTTCCTCGGAGTGTGGTGGAGTCTCCTTCCTTGGAACAGAGGCTGGATGGCCATCTGTCAGAGATGCTTTGATTGAGAGTTCCTGCATGGCAGAGGTTGGACTGGATGGCCCTTGCGGTCTCCCAACTCCATGATTCTATGAAAGAACGGGACAAGACCCTAAAGTGTAAAGACGTAACTCTGAACACTAAAGTGAGGATCGTCCAAGCCATTGTGTTCCCCATCGCCATGTACAGATGTCAGAATTGAACAGTGCAGAAAGCGGACAGAAAGAAAGTCAGTTCATTTGAGACGTAGTGAACTTTAACTGCCATGGCTTAATGCTACCATTCCAAGATTTACATAGCATTGAGCCTTGGAAGTTAAAATTATGTCAAGCCGGATTATTTTTGCAGTGTGGATGCAGCCCCATACAACCCTTTCCTCCAAGACGTCTTTTAGCCCTTCCCTGCCCCTTAGCATCTCCTACCTGAGCTATGTGTGCCTCCTTCTTCCTAATAATAGGCCAGCCCTGCTAAAGAATGCTGCATGCATGCATATATATATATATATATATATATATATATATGGCTCCTGTCATCAAATTATGCCTTCATTTGGGGAGGAAAATGTGATATATTTATTCTAAAAGCCTCCTGCTTAGTGTGCTGCCACAGCCAACACTGGGTTAACATTACTAATTCCCTTAGCAGCTTGAAGACAAATCTAAAAGACTTTCTGAAGCTGTTTCTGAGATTTCTGGCAACTCAAATTTAGTCAAATGTGATTCAGTGGATTAACATGCAAATGAGCTATAAATCTTGCAGGATCCTGAAGCCGTTGTTAAGTTTGATCCGTTCTGGACTTTGGGAAATGACAGGGTCCCTTAAGGACTTTAAGGGCAGCCTGTTTTTCTCCGTCATCAATTTGAGTGGCTTCTAGGATTTGGGTGATTCTAAGTGGCATAGTGGTTTGAGTGTTAGACTATGACTCTGGAGAGTGTTGGACTATGACTCTGGAGAGAAGGGTTCGATTCCTACCTTGGCCACAAAACCCACTGGATGACCTTGGGCAAGTTGCACTCTCTCAGCCTCTGGGGAAGGCAATGGTAAACCTCCTCTGAACAAATCTTACAGCTAAACTTTACTTCGGTATTGACCATTGGATAACACCCCCTGAGGACAGGGCCTGTAACAGCAAACTAACTGAACTTTGAAAAAGGACTTTAAAAAAAGATGATAGCCAGTGGCCATGCTGGCTAGGCAATTTGGGGAGTTGTAGCCCCAAAATGATTTTTTGCTGTCAAGATATGTATCACCATAGCCAGATCTGACATCTCAAGGCATGGTCTGGTTTTAACTGTGCAAATGAACCCCTGGCCACTGCTGAAACTAGAGCATCCAGGGTCAGAACTGAGTCCAGGAGAATACCCAACCCACAAGAGATGAGTGTAACCCCATCCTGCACAGGCTGAATCCCTGTTCCCTGGTCTACCTTACAACTGACCAGGAGCATCTCTGTCTTGTCTGGATTAAGCTTCAATTTGTTTGCCCTCATCCTGTCCATAGATACTGGTTCAATATAGAGGCAGCTTCCTTGGAATCAGATGAGAAGGAGAGAGAGAGTTGGGTGTCATCAGCAAACCCCAAACTCTGGGTGCCCTCTCCCAGTGGTGTCATATAAATGTTAAACAGCATGGGGGACAAAAGGGAACCCCGAGAAACCCCACAGGTCAATGGCCAGGGCATCAAACAGGAGCCCCGTAGCACCACCTTTTGCATTCACCTCTCCAAGAAAGCCCTGAACCACTGGATAAGAGGGCCCCCAAGTCCCATCCCAGAGAGGTGACCCAGAAGGATACCATGGTCACTGGTATTGAAAGCTGCTGAAACTAACAGGGACACATTTCCCTGTCCAGTTCTCCATGTAGGACGTCCACCAAGGTGACCAAAGCTGTCTCTTCCCCATAACCAGGCTTGAAAACAAATTGAAATGGATCTAGGTAATCCATTTCATCCATGGCGGTGCAGTAGGAGCCTGGGGGATGCAGTGGTTAAATGGCAGTGCTGCAGCCACAAGGCTGTGAGTTCAATCCCAGGTCTCCAAGGCTAACTCAGCCTTCCATATTTTCGTAGGTTGGTAAAATGGGCTTACAGATTGTAAACCACTTAGTGCCAAGTTCACTGATAAGTGATATAGAAATGTAACTACTATTGCTACTGCTGTTGCTAAATCCCTAGAGCTGGGAGGCCACCACTTGCTCCAGAATCTTGCCCCAAAATTGAATGATAGAGACTGGAAGGTAATTATTTACAATGATGGGATCTAGTGAGACCTTTTTCAGTAACAGCCTCATCACAGCCTCTTTTAGGCAGGACAGCAACTTCCCTTGCTGTAGTAAGGCATCCACCTTTCCTTACCCACTTCCCCAGTCCTCTTCTAGCTGCTTTCTGAAGCCAGGAAGGACAACAACAACAATAGTCATATTTCCCACCTCTCCCTGCGGATCGAGGCGGGATTACAGCACTTCTCACTTCTCCAAGGTTCCTTGTCCATATCTTTGGGCTGCACAAATGGAAACTTACCCAGTAATACAGGACAAGTGAACCTTATAAAGAAAGCTGAAGTGGTTCCGTTTGATTCAATCATGCATCTGTCAAGAAGCTCAGAGGATCAAACTAGGTAACTCTGACTTTGCAATTAAAAGATCTTATTGTAGTAAGCAGAGAAACACATGCACGCAAATAATACAAAGTCTTGTCATCAAAGGCACTTACGGTTTTACTCGGAGGAACATGCTGTGAAATCAAAGGGCTTGGATATTGTTCTGGAAACTGGATAAATGTGGCTGTCAAATGTACGGTAACCTTTTATCGGCAATGATTTCAAATGCAGTCTGGGAACAGCACTTTTGCTATTTTTAAGCAAAGTGGTATGGGTTCTTAAGGTTTGACTTCACAGATCAAACTCTTTCTTATTGAACCCTGACCTTTCCGATGGCTTTCGGGAAATGGTAAAATACCATATTTAGGGATTGCTTCCTGTGGTACTAATGCAGCATGCTTAGAGAAGGGAACTGATAAA
This sequence comes from Sceloporus undulatus, assembly GCF_019175285.1. Classification (NCBI taxonomy): domain Eukaryota; kingdom Metazoa; phylum Chordata; class Lepidosauria; order Squamata; family Phrynosomatidae; genus Sceloporus; species Sceloporus undulatus. The sequence goes on along the minus strand of NC_056529.1, from coordinate 32,541,319 downwards.
GGTTCTGTCTGATCCTGTACATTGGATGGGAGTCATGTGGCCCTCCTGATGTTGTTGGATTACAAGTCCCAGCATTGAGCATAGCCAGTGGTGAGGAATGTGGGAGTTGCCACCAAAAATATTTGGAGAGCAGCATGATTCCCACCGCCAGGGTAAAACCTTAATCTTTGTGGCCTGCCCTTCAGTCGGAGTAACTTGCCTTCTAGATCACTTCAACACTGAGGATCCATTAGTACAGTGATGGTGAACCTTTTAGAGGCCGAGTGCCCGAAATGCAATCCAAATGCAAAATGCCGTGTCCCTCTGGCTTTTTAGGAACAAACTTTGGCAAACTCTGTGCTGAGACAATTGCACATGTGCCCACAGAGAGCACTCTGAGTGCCACTTCTTCTGGCACACGTGCCATAGGTTCGCCATCACTGCATTAGTAATATTGGGTCATTTGTTTCTCACCCTCAACTACAGGTTGAGTATCCCTTGTCCATCCAGAATCCCAAAATCAGAAATACTCCAAAGTCATCCATATAGTTGACTGAGATAGTGACACCTTTGCTTCCTGATGATTCATCATATACAACCTTAGTTTTATACACAACGTTATTAAAAATATTCCCTATAAAATTACCTTCAGGCTGTGTGTATAAGGTGTACACAAAACATAAATGAATTTCATGTTGAGACTTGACTCCCACCTCCAAGATCTCTCACTACTGTATATATAAATCCAAATAATAATAATAATCTGAAATCCAAACTACTTCTGGTCCCAAGGACTTTGGATAAAAGAGGCTCAATCTGCCGAAGCAAAAATGTAACAATAGTTTCCTATATAAACATAATGTTTTGTACTCTATATTTATCCAGAGTTATCCCATGCCAACCTTGTTTTCCTCTCCACATATTAAATTGAGCCTCAACAGCGTAAGATCACTTGTACCATACCTCCCAAAACTTCTGCCCAAAGAAGACAAATTCAAGTGACACAGCATGAAATACGCAGACATGGAGTCAATACCGACTATGCAAAACCCGCCACCCGGCTATTAAAAAACCTGCGATTTCTCAGAGTGTGCGATCAAGCTAATGGGTTTTATTGAGTTCTTTATTGTATTTACACTGAAAGGAGTGTGGAGGGGGAGAGAAATTAAGGAGGAGGGAGGGCAACAAATGGTTTCTGCTCTGGATCCTTGGCATGAGGTTTCCAAGGCTCTCCATTTTCCCAGCACTGTGGTGGTTTTGGAAGGAGTGACTCAGTCTATGCTTATTCAATATCGTCAATTCATGCTGGGTCTGATGTCCCCATGGAGTAGTGGCGACGGCTGCTTCTCTAAGCCCTTAGCTACTAGCAAGTGTATAGAGTCTTTGGGTTCGCCATCTATTGCTTCCTGGAACTCATTAAAGGAATCCCTAGGGCTGGGGCCGTTTGTGAGCTGACTTTCTCATTCCCTCTCTTGCTCAGTCATTGTGTGCCCCATTAGCCAACACACTGAATTTTTAACAATTCACTTTTGTCTATGTCTGTTTGCACTACCTGCACCTTGGCCTGGCCCTAGAGATTATGTGCAGGCATCTGGGACTGGCCTCCAAAAAATGGTGAGGAAAAGGGGATTGGAATCGCTATTGTCAACTTAGGGAAGGAGTAAGTCAAAGATGCCCAGAAACTGTATACATCAGAGCTTGAAAAAGCTGGATTTTTGAATTAATGTAACCAGTAGTGGGAGATGTACTGCAAAAATGCAGCTTTGCCAAACTGTGGCCTGTTACAGACAGGCCAAAATAAAGCTGCTTCGAGTCACTTTGGAGGTATGCTCTTTAAATGATGCATGCGTCCTAAGAGCCCACAATTCGCATCAAAGCCACGCTCCAGTCCTAAGGACTGGAGTGCAGCTTTGGTGCAGCTTCCAGACTCTTAGGACTCATGTATCATTGAAATACCATACCTCCAAAGTGACTCGAAGCAGCTTTATTTTGGCCTGTCTGTAACAGGCCTATGATTATAGCTCCCGGAGAGCAGAGCACAGATGTCGGGTTTAGCATGTGAGATAGTATCATGAACTTTCCTAACCTGGTGCCCTCTACATACCAGAGGTTTTAAACAACTAGTAACACATGTCTTTGTTGTTAATTGCTGTCAAGTTAACTTCAATTTATGGCAACCCTATAAATGGGAGACCACCAAGATATCTTGTCATCAACAGCCCTGCTCAGGCCTTGCAAACTCAGGGCTGTGGTTTCCTGGACTGAGTCTATCCATCTGGAATGTGGTCTTTCTCTTTCCCTACCTGTCTTATCTTTAATAAAATAAATAATAAGGCTTTTATTTCTATCCCGCCTCTCTGTCAATGACAACCGAGGCGGCTTACAAGTTAAAAATTCACATACAATCCCATACCCCCATAACCCACCCTCCCCTAAAACATAATTAAACATTAACAATTGAAAATCATGCATTAAAATCAACATCAATTCAACTTCGGACATCAAGAACATCAGAAACCAACAAATCAAGCACATAGAGTGTATTACGAAGCATTGTTGTATTTTATGGTGAATCACGCCTTCTCATGATATGTCCAAATTGCCCAAAATTCTCATGATATGTCCAAATTGTGAAAGTCCCAGTTTAATCATGTTGACTTTTAGGGAGAATTCAGGCTTGGTTTGCTCCAGGGTCCATTTATTAGTCTTTTTTAGCACTCCACGGTATCCATTGAACTCTCTTCTAGGAAGAGAACTGGGTTTATTAGCATCGCACAACAGCTTTTAGATGTTTTCTAGCATCCAAATATTGTAAGAAATGAGAAGAGTAAACTGTCTCTTTAAAAAATTGTAACTATAGCAATTGTCAAATACTGGGGGTGCACTGTTCGAACAATCGCTAGAACTAATTGCTTTCAATGTAGCTTTCAAAGCTTTCAACTGCAAACCCATAATTCACAATTTATGTGGCTATCTGGGGAATGTAGGATATGTAGTCCAAAGCATCTGGAGAGTGCAAAGCTGGGGAAGGCTACTCTTCCACATATTAGGTATTCTACTTAGGATAAAGCATACATTAGCAACCAGCAGCAGTCTAATGTGAGTGCTCCATGCAGTGTGAGGATGGCTATGGATCTTGGACATCTTTGCAGCCTTATCTATTGACCACCATCCTAGGATAAACCAAGGGCTTAATGGGAAGTAAGAATTGGAGGAAGGCTGCTTAGAAAAGGGTGCAAGGCTGAGTTGACCCTGAGTTCCTGGCTGGTATTGAACTCACAACCTTGAGAAAGAAAGGCCAAAATGTCACATCGCTACCCCATTGCAGATACAAAAATTGACCCAAATGATAGCTGAATCTAACTTCAACACTAGTAGCAGCACAATGATCTCTACCATATCTCAGGAGAACAAGCTAACCCAAGGGATGCAGTCTCTCCAGCATCTATTGATCTGTTCCCCAGCACTTCATTGCTATGCCATCATCTACCACTTGAAACAACCACCTCACTTTGACGGTGAGCATAGACAATACTGGGGTGGTTGCAACTGAACAGGAGGTTCCTGTGTTGTGGTTCTACACAGGTGTAGAATTAGTAATGGACGGGATGGGGGGGGGGGGGAAAAAAATGGAAAATTAATCCAACCAAGACAGTTCTACTTCAAAGAAAGATCAGAGAATATGGTTTCAGCCTGTGAAGGATGGGCTTATGCTTCCCTTGAAGATGGAGGTCTGTAGTTTGGGTGTACTCCCAATTTCAACTCTGATCCTACAAGCTCAGGTTTCAGCAGTGGCCAGGAATGCATTTGTACCGTTAAAGCCTGTGCACCAGCTGTATATCCATTCCTTGAAATGTCATATTGGCCACAGAGACACATGCCTTAGTAACATCCTGGTCAGATTATTATAACATGCTCTATGTGGGGCTGCTTTTGAAGTGTGAGTGGAAATTTCAACTGGTCCAAAGAGCCGTGGCCAAATTGTTAACTAGGGATGGCTAGAAGGAACGCACAACTCCCTTGCTGCAACAGCTCTACTAGCGGCTGTTCTGGTTTCAGGCACAATTCCAAGTGCTGGTTATAACCTATAAAGCTTGGGTCTTGGTTATCTGAAGGATTATACTCTACCATATGGATTAGCCCACGGATATCCAGGGGAACCTTTCTCTCCATCCACTCTTATGGGTACATCTTCGGATACGAACATAAGAGAGGGCCTTTTTAGCAAATATTCTCTTTCTAGAGGGGCTAGACTATGGGGTCCTTTATGTTTAGAAAGGTCTTTGGAAACCAGTTGCTCATGGGGAAAGATTCTAAATAATGTGCTGTATTGTTTGATTTGCCCGTTATGGTGGTTTTAAATTGCTTCTTATTCTATTGATAGATGATATCTTTGTATGTGATAGGAACTCCAATCTGTATCTGTTTTAACTTGCATAAGCCTCCTGGAATTGAAGGATGGGGAGGAAAAGGCAAGATATAAATTAATAAGAGTACACTAATAGCAAGAATAGAAGTAACATGGTTTTTTTTCTGCACAGGTACAGTGGGCCCATGGTATCTGCTACCAAAAGTCATGAATGCTCAAGTCCCATTAAATACAATACCATTGTGAAAAAGGGTCCTGTATATAAAATGGCAAAATTAAGGTTTGATTTTTAGCATTTATATAGTATTTTAATATTTTCAAGCCGTGTATAGTTGAATCTGTGGGTAAAGAATCCATGGATATGGAGGGATGACCCTACTATTGAGTGTGGAAAGGTCCTTTTTTGGAGTACGAACTGCACAGTGGCTACAATGGCCGGGGGTCCTGGGATGTGTAGTAAAAAGGGGGGACTTTTCTAAGCTCTTTGTATGATCCACTTAAAACATCTTGGGACAACGCTGTCTCAAAAAGGGCTTGAATTATGATGGGGCTATAAAATCCAGAAGCCTCATCTTCTGACATTCTCGACACTAGTTAAAACATGTCCCTTGTAGTCATCTAGAAAATGTGTTTTCTGGCTCCGTTCCTATAATCTGAGCACTGGTCCGGCTGAGTATTGGTCTCTACTAATGGAGATGGGGCTATGGCACAGACAGTTTTCCTAGTCGTCCATCTCAGGGCGCCTTGAGTCTGAGGGCCACTTGGATCTACTGAAGAAATGGATATCTCTGGAAATCTGTCTGTAGCAATAGCTCTCCAGAGCAGGGGCCCTCTTGGTCTTGGGACAAGAGGAACAACTCCATTTGCTATTTAAACATGACATTTGAAAAAGAGACGAGTCGCCCTGATATTTCACCAGTCTTGGAGACCATTCCGACCATATTTTTTTCAAGTATTACATTGTCTGCCCCACCACTCCGTTCTGTGACTCTCCAGTTTTGTTTTCATGTTGGAACACATCCCGCGTTTCAGGAGGAAATAATTGTTCCACTCTCTGAGAGTTTGTTTTTATTCTCTATGCTCTGGAGGATTTCAATATCACTTGAGAACATCAAGGCCTTGAAAGGCCTTGCGCTAATGGGGATGTTCTTACAGCCTGGGAAGAGCCTGAACGAATGTCTGCAGAAGAAAAAGGGTCTAAGTGGTTGAATGGCAATGCTAGGGCCAAAAAAGATGCCATTTTAGAGGCAGGAAGAAAGCTCAAAACTAAGTCCCAATGAAAGGAATCAGATCATCCTCCTTCTCTTGATTTATATAGTGTATTCGGGGCCATCCTGAAGCAAGTAAATCAGTTTATTCCCTCCTTTCCAAGTTCCTCTCCATCTCTCTCATTCTTTTTCTCCTCATCCTCACTTCTCTTAGCTTTACCCATCATCTTCTTTTTCCATCTCACCTTCTGTCTCTCCAATTTTTTCCTTCTTTGTTTCCATCCCAAGAAAACCTTGAAACAATGAATGGAATATGTTAAGATTGCCAGCTTTTTAAGCTGTTAAGTTCCGTTGAACTCAATAGGGTTTCTTTCTTTTTAGACATGCGTAGTTAGGACTATCCTTTTGGGTTTTGTCGCCTATTCTTCCTTGCTGGTTATCTGTAGCATAGTTATGATCGCTGTTATTTTTTTTGGAGAATGAAGGGAGGCACTAGTTTGTTGTTTTTTGTGGGTTATTCGGGTTATGTGGCCATGTTCTAGAAGAGTTTGTGCCGGACGTTTCGCCGCCATCTGTGGCTGCCATCTTCAGAGAATGCTGGCATGGAAATGAGTGGGGTATATATATACTGTGTGGCCCTGGGTTGGCAGGAGTGGTTTCCATGTTACTCTATGTATTGTTCTGTTGTTGAATGGCCAACAGAACAATTCACAGATTAACATGTAAATCGCTTCTCCCAACAAAAACAGAGGCTCGTGCATATTCACGTCCCATAGGCTTGAATGGGGTGCGCCCCCATGCTGGGAGTGCACACCAGGTGTGAGCTCCATTGAAAATAGCGGAGGTCATGCCCCTCCATGGATTTTCGAGGTCGCAGATCTCAGAGCTGTGAGTTCAGAGGGGCAATTTTGTGTGTATGTGCATGTGTGTGTATAATATCATATATATTTATATATAATTATAGATAGGTAGATAAGTGGCAAATTGTAAGCAACAGTGGCTAATGATGAACATATCATGCTTAATAGCATCACCAGTCATGTGGCTAGGGTCTTGAAATCTCAGGGCCTTGGATATCCCTGCCCTGGCAACTCTAAGCACTGACCATGATGGCTTTCAGAGCAAAAGGACCTTTTCCAAGCTATGCATTTTACCCCTGTATCCTCAAAGGAGAAGAGGCTCAGAAAATGGTCTCCCCGTCTTCCGGCCTTTGGAGGCGTCCCTCCAGAGCAGTGACATTATCTCAGCCTCCCAGCGGATTGCGCGCTCTTAGCCAAATGTTCTTGGTGAGGTGCATTCGAAAGCCTCTCGGCCCCCATAAATTAACAAACTATCGATTTTCCCCATTAGCAGGGGCAGGACTAGGCTGGGGAAATCCATTTGAAACTGAGGCTCCTTAAATTATTCAGAAGGAGAAATGACAAAGCCCGCACAGGAGCGGGCGGCCACAAATTTCTTTCTATCCTTCCTCGCAGCCGAAGGTCATAGAGTTGCCACTTGCTTGGTCCGGCTACATGAAGAAGCAACCCAACCAAGACAGTTTAGCTGTTTTCCGAGCTGGGAAGAATTCATTTTGGGGACTATATAACTCCAGAATTGCCCCTTTGGGGGGGATTGCAGAAGCTGCAGTCCAAATAAGAAACTTTTGCAAACTCCAGCTGCTTTGCTGTTGCACAGCACCAGCCTTGAGGCTGATGAACTCTGTGAAACTTTCAGGTTTGCAGTAAGTGTGTTGTGTAACTTGGAACTGCATTTTCCCAGAGCAATCTAAATATATTTATGTGTTTTTCACCTGCTTTTCTTTTGATCTCACTGAGGTCCAGAGTAGATGATGTGCAAGGAAATCATGGATTATCTCTCTCAATAGTTTTAAGATCCAAAGTGTCCTGGCCTGAGTAGCTAAAGTGGGATGCACATATGATAAATAACTCTTAAGTGTTTTTGTATTCTCTGGACCTAAACAAACCATATAAATATTTTTTCCCCCAATCTCTTTCTGGCTGGCAGGTGTGAATTCTCACCGGCTTCTGAGAAAGGTTATAAACTCGTATCTCTTTATAGCACTTCGACACTATTTTAATGGCCACGGCTGCATCCTACAGAGTCCTGGGATCTGCAATTTGTTGAAGCACAACTTCTGTTCTGTCACAAGACCCCCATAAAGCTACAAACCCCAGAATTTGATAGGATGGAGCCATGGCAGATAAAGTGGTATCGAAGTGTAATGTGAAATTAGTCGTGACAACTGTATACAGTGGATCCTTGTTATACGCTGGTGTTTGGTTCCAAGATCCCCCGTGTATAACAAAATCTGTGTATGCTCAAGTCCCATTAAGTATAATGACATAGCAAAATGGTGTCCCTAATAAAAAATGGAACATCAAGGTAAATTTATACTTTTTTGGAACATTTTCAAACCGTGTATGCTTAAATCCGTGTATAAAAAATCCATGTATAAGAAGGGCTGACTGTATACTCATGTATAAGTCTAGAAATGTTAATCAAACAATTGACTCTAAAAACTTGGATCAACTTATCCATGGGTCAATGTAAGTCCTGTACATTAACTCTTATAAAAAGGGGAACCATCCCCTGGTGAAAGGCAAGAGCATAATCTGCCCTGGAAGCACTGACCACAGTTACACAGCAGCCAGCTTTAGGTGGCGGTTGGCAGCCATGATCACTCATTCCCTCCTTCCTCCCAAAGGTGGCATTTGGCAGTGCAGAAAAGAGATCACGCAACCATGGATTGCCAAAATGCAATTGGGGGAGAAAGCGTGATAAGACACAATGCCAAACCAGATTGGGATTGAAGGTGCGGGAAGTAAGAATGCCATCCCAGTTTTTGCAGAATTGCTGCAGCAGAGGACCCCATGCAATAAAGCCCATCATTCCTTTCCACCTCTCGGCACCAGGTTAGTGCTTAAATGCAAGGCTGGTGTAGCAAACAGACTGGCTGCTATAGTGCAGTATTTGCCCTTTGCCTTCCCTTATGCTCCACCTGTCTATTTCTGCAAATAAATAAGGGAAATGTTGCAAAGGCAGCATAAGTCTTCTATTCCACCGCAAGGAAGCCAAAAACCCCAGTAGCATGACTTTGAAACCTTTCTGCTCAGGGAAGTGAAAAGGGCACAGGAACACTTGTTCTGATTGAATCTGCTTTCTTTGTTATTAACTGCTTATTGATCCTCACTAATAATAGCATATCTTCAAAACAGCATTATTCTATAAAGCCATGAAAAAGCTTTCCACTGGATTGAAAGTGCAGGTAAAACATGTGCCTGAAACAGGACTCTTGCTTCCAAATAGATGTGGCCAGATGTTTTTGGACAGTAACTGCCATCATTTCCTCACCATTGGTTATGCTGGCCAGGACTGACAGGGATTGTAGGCCAAAGTACATCTGGAGGGCCACAGCATCCTACTCCTGCCCTAAAAGAAGCAAGGCAGAGCTAGTCCAAACATTAGGCAGAAAGAGGTAGCTGCTTCAGAAAGCGCCCTGTAGCTCTCCTGAGTCCCAGAGTAGCCCTTTGTCTTGGGCTTCATCTACATCTGCATAATGCAGTTTGATGCCACGTTAAGTGCAGCAGCTCTATCCTGTGAAATCCTGGGATACGCAGTTTCACAAGCTCAAAGAGTGCTGATGCCTGACAAAGCTATGTGGTGTCAAACTGCATTACAGTCAGCCTTCCTTATCCATGGATTCAAGCAGCCACGGCTTAAAAATATCCAAAGAACAGCATACATTCCGAATAGCAAACCTTGATTTGACATGTCATATAAGGGACACCATTTTGCTATGACATTGTATTTAATGGACTTGAGCATCCATGGATTTTGTTATCCTCAAGGGATCCTGGAACCAAACCCCAGTAGATAACAAAGACCCTCTGTACTTCTACCCTGTAGATGTTCTCTTGAAGAGCAGAACGGTGAGTATCAGACATCCCAGCCTCGCTCTCTCATTCACAGGTGCCCTCAGATATGATGCTATCCAGTTGCTAGAGCTTGTTTGTGTCTATACTGTATTTTATTTTATTGATATCCTTCCTTTTCCTAAGGAGACAGCTAGCGTGGCATGGTGGTTCAAGTGTTGGACTATGACTCTGGGAGACCAGAGTTTGAGTCCCAGCTTGGCCATGAAACCCACTGGGTGATCTTGGGCAAGTGGCACTCTCTCAGTCTCAGGGAAGGCAATGGCAAACCTCCTCTGAACAAATCTTGCCAAGAAAACCCCATGATAGGGTCACCTTAGGGTTGCCATTAAGTCAGAAACAATTTGTTCCTGATCTTCTAAAAAATCTGGAGCATTTTGGAGCAATGCTGGGAGCTGTCTGGACAGTGTCCCACTATGCCACCCTATGCTGGTGCAGGTGGCACAAGTTGCTCCCTCAGAGGTCACAATGAGGCACCCTGCCATGTGATTGATGGAGGGCACATCATTTTCAACCTCAGAGGGAGTGATTTATGCCAGTGGTGCCAGGCGGCACAACAGGACATATGTGTAAACAACTGCCCAGCATTGCTCCAGAATGCCCAAGTAATGGGCAAGGGGCAGGAATTCAAGGCACCTTTAGAGCCTGAATACTCCAAGAGCAGCCCAGAGCATTTTGGCCATTGTAAACTCACCCAGAGTTTGTGGGAAATTTCAGGGGTACCCCTCTACTCTCTGCAAGTGCTTTTTCCCACGTTTACTAGCTGAGCCCAGCATGTCCCACCAAAACCAGCATGATTCCGTTCTTCTCCCCAAATCCCAGTGGCTATTAAGTTAATGGGTCTTAATTCCACATTCAAGATCAAACTGTCCATAATACTTTTTGTACAGGGATAGCTCTGTGCTGAGCTGTATGATGGCTCTTAGAGCCGAAATGGAACACAGCAATATATTGGTGCTGGGAAAATATCTCCTCTTGCCCCGGCTACAGCTAAAATTAGAGGGAAGAGGGATGCATGAAAATGCATGGCTAAGTGGGTGGCAGCATCATCCCTGTCAATAAGAGAAAGTCGGGTTATTTCAGCCCTTGTTTTCCACTATAACGCTGGGTATAAGAGACATTTTGTATGTTCTGAAAATTTCTTTAAGATCTTGCCTATATTTGCAACAGAATAAAGTGGCAGAAAAGAGACTCCATGCCTGCAGGTGAGGAGAGTCAGTTTTCAATGCTCCTTATGTTCAACTCTCATTCATTGTCCAACTCAATGAAACAGTTTCATGGTTACCGGTTCATTTCAGGACTTAATTCGGAGTGTTGGCCATCACTTATAAACTCCTATACACCCAGCATGGTGCAGTGGTTTGAGTGTTGGAGAACAACTCTGGAGACCAAGGTTCAATTCCCAGCTCAGCAGTGAGACCCATTGGGTGAACATGGGCAAGTCACACGCACTCAGCCTCAGAGGAAAACAACGGCAAAAGCTCCTCTGAACAAATCAGGCCAAGAAAGCCCAATGATAGGTTTGCCTTAGGGTCACCATAAGTCAGAAACGACTTGAAGGCGCCCACCACCACAACCACCAGGCTTGGGTTCAGACTATCTGACAAACTGTTCTCCCCCTAAGTCTTAAGATCCTCAGAGGAGGGCTTTCTCATAGGCTCACCATCCCAATGGTGACACTAGGGTTGGTGTCACCCCAGTGTGGTACCCATACCGTCACCCCTAGGCTACCCCAGCCGACCCCTCCGCCAGCTAGGCCACTTCTGCCATGGTGGGTTTGGAGTGCTGTTGCCACCCAACAGTCCCTTCTGAATTTGGCAGGGCTGCTGGCCAGGCCAGGAAAGGGAGGAGCTGGTGGCAGCACCTCATTTTGCTTCTGCAAAAGAAAATAGAAATCCAGGAAAAATCCCACAAAAGCAGGATCGTTTTCACACTCATGAGGGGCATTGAGCATTTTCACAGGGGTCACCTAAGACCATTGGAAAACACATACAGTCATCCATCCATATTCGAGGGGGTTATGGTTGGGGTCAAAACAACATCAGGAACTGTATTAAAGGGTTGCGGCATTAGGAAATTAGGAAAGATGTGACAACCCTACTGTACATCTTGCCCTCCTCCTCTTCCTTTGGAAACCAGTCCTCACCCTGAGAAAGTGCCTATCCCTAAGCCTAGCCATGGCAGCCTGAAGGTGCACGAGCCTCTCAATGTGGACCAACAGGGCCAGAAAGCTGGCAGTGGAAGAGTTAACCCTCCAGCCTCTCCGCGTGAATCTTGAGCTATTAATACCCACGCTGCTTTATCTGTCAGAGGGAGCTGGCTGCTCTGTCAACGAGACAAGCCCTGCGGATGTGGGTCTCCTCTACGACAGGGTCCAGAAGTTTGTATTCCTGGGGCAAGAGAGAGAGGCTGCATGCGCTTGGCCCAGCGTGAGCGTCTCCAGGACTCCTTGGCTACGCAGCCTCTGATGCCAAGGAGGCATCCTTCTCTCTCTCTCTCTCAATTCCATCTCATGCACATATATTTCTCATCGCTTACTTGCTTGTTGACTGTCATCACCAGTCCGCCTCTCATCCTCTTGTCCCAGAAAGCCAAAGTGCTGAGGCTTGCTGTGTGTCCGCACTCAAGGAGGTCAACAGCTGCCTCCGGGTGATGGAAAAGAAAACTTTCCTCAGGATGGACCGTCCCAGGATGGCTTGACTAGCCCAGTGTGAAGCCTGGCTTGACAAATCTGTCTGAGGACTGGATGCAGAAAGGATGACAGACTTTTCGGATGAAGCCGGGCCACAGTAGCTGTTGCCTGCAGTCGCCAAATCTACTTGATGCCTAGTGCACTGGGAAGAGGACCACCATGTGCTGAGGTTTGGGAAACGTGGCCTCACAAAGCATCTAATTTGCAAAAGTCTTCCATCAAACCCACAAGATATTTTGGCTGGCTCCAGGCTGATGATGACTCTCTGAGGATCCGTACCCATCGTGAAAGACTGTGTCAAGGTTTGACAACGACAGGGGTCTTCTCTGAGTAGGTGGAAACTACAGAGATCTCTCCCATTGCTGCAGAGAGGGATGGCTCCGCTTCTGGAGGACACTTCCAGGGAGGTATTCACTTGTCTGCTCAAGACAGAAAGAAAATGACCAAACCCATGCGAGAAGACAAGAAGCTCTACTCTATTGCAACCTGCAAAGGAGACTATTAAAGTACAGAACTAACAAGGTAGGGTTTGTTTCCTTGCTCAGGACACAGCCACCCCCTGCCAAACCTATTTCGTCTCTTCAGCGCTGGAGTCTCCTAGTTTGGTGTGCGGTGTAGGCAGCCCCTTGGCAGGGGATGCTGAGAGCAGTTGCATGTTGGAAAGGGAGGCCGGTGACTGGAGAGAGGATCAAGGTGTGAGATGCTTGATCTGGGCAGCCGGGCCATCAGGAGTGCTGGGGGCGACCCCATCCGGTGCCCAAAAAGATGCTAGCAGCACTGGCCAGCAGGAGTGGCACAGCCGGGTTCGCACCCTTCCTGGCATCCTTGAGGAGATGGATTCCTTCTGCTTTTCCTGTTTCCAAAAGGAGGAGCTGCAGCCTTTGCAACTGAACAGGTGGGTCAAAAGACTTCCCAGCCCAGTTCTCCTATTGTCCCTATGAACACATAAAGAGAAATCTTGTAATGCCTTTGAGACTAACTGAAAGAAAGAAATTGGCAGCATGAGCTTTCATAGACTTCAGTCTACTTCCTCAGATGCAGCTTTCTGCAAACTTGTGCCCTAAGGACCTTTGGACTCCAATTCCCATTAGCTCCGCCAATGGCCATGCAGTCTGGGCTTTATGGGAGTTGAAATCCAAAACAGATTGGGGAAAACCTGGCCAAGACCATCCAGCATTCATGAAGAGAGATATTAAGACTCAAATATGAATTAAAATGATGCTTCCCCCAGCTGGAAGCTTAATCCATGCCCAGGACGTGAGGGCATGGGTTGTGATGACTGGAGTGGTGGAGGAAACTCTTTGTACATGCTCAGGTATACTGTTTATTCTTCTTTCTCGTGTCCCAAGCTTTGCAAATAGGTTCTATGAAGGTTCTGCATTGAATCAAACCTTCCATATGGGCAGGTAATGGAAAACATGGGAATGATTTATAGGAACTCTTTATCCCCAAGCACAATACTGTCTGTTTTTCATTGGGAGTGGTTAGTTCTCTCGGATCTCCAACCAGAAATCTTTTCCATCATCTATGCTTTGAAATGGGTGCCAGTATCTGAAATTGAGATCTCACTGAGCATTTCCCCAAAAAGATATCAGTCCTGTGTTTCTCAATAAAGGGCTGGTTTAAGTCGAAATGCTGGAAGTTGCCTACTATTGAGTTAGAGTCTAGACCATCAACTGGGTATTGTCAACTCTTCTTGGTGGGACCTTTCTAGAGTCCAGAAAAGCTGCGGATTGAAACTGGGACTGTCTGAATGCAAAGCTGGGGCTCCCCATTGAGCTATGGCCCCTCACACAAAGACATTGGTTCACTTGATGGCTTTACTTACTGCACCTTTCAGTTTTTTCCCCAAGTTTGGGAAGTTGCAGCCCAGTGAGTTAGTCCTTCTAAGCCTGCTGGAGAAAATGCAGCCATAGGGTCCCATTCGTCTATCCGTGCGCCTTCTGTGGGACAGTTCAGCTTAAACTCATTGCTAACCACAGGATTTTTTGGGCCAAGACAGGAGGAGTCACCTCCCAAAAGAGAAGCAATATGGGGCACAGAATCATCTTGTGCTGTTGCCTTTGATCTAGTTAGATAAACATATGGAGCAGACTTATACCAAGCTAGATTCAGATCTTGGGAAAGTTAGCTGGAGGTTGTTAATCCAGTTCTTAGTCCTCACTAAAGTAGATGCCAGCCACAGATGCTGGCGAAACGTCAGGAATAAACTCTTCAAGAACATGGCCACATAGCCTGAAAAACCCACAAAAAACTGTAGGCTCATTGAATCAGCTGAATTTACTGAAGCACTGATTTACTGAGTTCTTATTCATGTAATGATTTTTCCACCTAGTTGATCTTAACAATGGGATTTAGGCCTTGCACTGCAACTCCCAGAATCTCCCAGTTGGGGGTGGGATCACCTTTTTAAGATCTTACCCATGTAGCCCAGCACTGTGCCCAAAAAATACCAGCAGCTTTCCCGATCTCTGACAGGCATCTTCTACGTAATCCTGGCCATTGAATAGGAGGCACTGGAGACTGAACCACTTTCCCAAACTCTACAAGCACACACTCAACTTTGCATGCTGACATGGTTCAAACAGTTCCCCATCTATCCTACACTTGCTTTTGGGTTTGGTGGAGGGCTTTTGCAAAAACTGGCCCTGCTTCTCCTGTGCTTTAAACAGAAATTGTAGAGGCGTCTCTTCTCCTGACCTGGCTGTAAAGCATAGTGGGTCAGCAGCAGGTTGAAAGGGACATTCCCTTCTTATTTCTCTCTATGTTGGGGTGTCATCAAAGCACAGGAGCAGGTTAGAGGAAAACATGGCAACTCCACCAACACCCAAAGAAGAAAAATGAATGCTGAGACTATATTTGTACTGTCCACACCTCTCTTGCTAAAAACAGGAGTGTGAACCATTCTTGAAATTCACTTTAGAGAGGTGTTGATATTTCTTAAAAATACCATGCACCCTTACTTTAGTCACTGGAAACAGCATGAGACTTAATGGACGGAGAAAATCCAGGAGTGTCATGGTACGGGGACAGAAGGTTGATCTTATTCCGCCTGCGGATCATTGACCAATTTCTGATGTTCCTCTGAAGGGGATTTGACAGCTGGGCACCATAGGTCTGAGGCTGGGCATTTTATAAATGTGCTTATGTGATATTATCAACCCGAGATCCTTTATCATAATAATAACCTGTCTATGAAGAGACTGTCATTATCTCCCCTTGATGTATATATGTAACACAAGTTGTTGGCCTATCATTAATTTATTTTTAAGTACCGTAGGTCATGCTAGACTTCCTATTCTTGGTCTATATCATTTAAAATGCTTGCATTTGGGTTGATAGGATGTGCACTGCCCCTGTTGTCATTGTACAGGAGCAGTTTCTTTGCCTGAATTTTGCACTCTGGGTGAAGAGCATCCCTTTTTCCTTCCCATAGTGGCATAGTGACTGGAGCACTAAAACTTGGGAGATCCAGATTCAAGTCCTCATTCTGTCATGAAATTCATCGGGGTGAAAATAAGAGAGTGACTTATGTCATCTACCTTATGAAGTTGTAGAGAGATCTTGTAGCACCTTTGACACTAACTGCAGGAAAGAAGTTGGCAGCAAGAGCTTTCATAGACTTAAGTCTACTTCCTCAGATACATTTGGAGACATCCCCTGCATTGATCCATATCAACAGCACAGGAAATTGACTTAAGTCCATGAAAGCTTATGGTGCTAACTTCTTTCTTTCTGTTAGTCTCAAAGGTGCTACAAGATCTCTCTGCATACTGATTCCACAGACTAACATGGCTGTATCTTTGAATCCTTACAAGGCTGGTGTGAAGACAAAATGGAGATGGGAGGACTCATGTACACTGTTTTGAGCTGACTAGAGGAAAGAAAGGATACGAATATTAAAAACCACAACTGTCAAACTATTATTGTTACTGTGTGCCTTCAAGTCATTTCTGATTTATGGCAACCCTAAGGCTGGAGAACAACCCAAAGTCATCCAATGGGTTTCCAGGACTGAGTCCAAATTTCAACCCTGATCTCCAGAGTCCTAGACCTACATGCAAACCACTACACCACTCTGGTTCGCTATTAAAATACAGCTGGTACTTTTTCAGGGGTTGAAGAACATGGAAACAAAGAAATTAGCACCCTTTTACAAGAACAGAAGACACTTTGTGAGGACAGGAGGCAGGTTATTCACAGATCTTCATAGAATCATAGAATCATAGAGTTGGAAGAGACTGCAAGGGCCATCCAGTCCAACCCCCTGCCATGCAGGAAATCCAAATCAAAGCATCCCCGACAGCGACAGATGGCCATCCAGCCTCCGTTTGAGGCCCCCAAGGAGGGAGACTCTACTACATTCCTAGGAAGTGTGTTCCACTGTCGAACAGCCCTTACTGTCAGGAAGTTCCTCCTAATGTTCAGGTGGAATCTCTTTTCCTGCAGCTTGCATCCATTGCTCCGGGTCCTAGTCTCTGGAGCAGCAGAAAACAAGCTTGCTCCCTCCTCAATATGACATCCCTTCAAATATTTAAACAGGGCTATCATATCACCTCTTAACCTTCTTTTCTCCAGGCTAAACATCCCCAGCTCCCTAAGTCGTTCCTCATAGGGCATGGTTTCCAGACCTTTCACCATTTTAGTCACCCTCTTTGGACACATGGCTCCAGTTTCTCAATGTCCTTTTTGAACTGTGGTGCCCAGAACTGGACACAATATTCCAGGTGGGGCCTGACCAGAGCAGAATATAGTGGCACTATTACTTCCCTTGATCTAGACACTATACTTCTATTGATGCAGCCTAAAATCGCATTGGCCTTGTTAGCTGCCGCATCGCACTGTTGACTCATGTTCAACTTGTGGTCTACTTGGACTCCTAGATCCCTTTCACATGTTGTCTCCTTAATCCAGGTGTCCCCCATCCTATATCTGTGCATTTCATTTTTTCACCCTAAGTGCAGGACCTTACATTTCTCTGTGTTTAAGTTCATTTTATTAGCTGTGGTCCAGCTTTCTAGTCTATTCAGGTCATTTTGAATTTTGATCCTGTCCTCTGGAGTATTAGCTATTCCTCCTAATTTGGTGTCATCTGCAAATTTGATAAGTATGCTCCCAATTCTGTCATCCAGGTCATTGATAAAGATGTTGAATAATCTAATATTTTATGGCAAATGGAAAACTGCCCTTCCAGTCCTGCGAGGTAGGACAGTTTGCAAAATGCCCCCATTTTCTATTTAGAGGTATTTGTTCATGCCATCACAAGGGCAGGCAGAAGATATTTGCTGCCAGAGACCAAATGGCACCTATATCATATACAAGCCAGCTATCTTTAGACTGACAACTAGTTTTGTATCACACCTGACGATGGTAAGCTGCTGGTGCTGGTAGTGACAACAAACTATGTGGCTCACCCAGCCTTCTCTTCCAAGGAAAGGAGATAGCTATGGTGCTCAGGAAGAATTGCTGGGGCTAGCAATGGTCTCTGAGGTGCATCTAGATTGCAGAAACAATGCAGTTTGACACTGCTTTAACTGCCATGGCATCATCCTACAGAATCCTAGGATCTGTGGTTTTGTGATGCACCACCATTCTTTACAAGAGAAGTCTAAAGGCCTTGTAAAACTACAAATCCCAAGTTTCCAGACGATGCCACTGTAGCACTTAAGGTGGTGTTAAATTGCATTGTTTCTACAATGTAGATGCACCCAGCGTGTGTTGTAGGTAAAACTGGGCTCCAGTCCCTGCTGGTGAGCTACCATTCTCCATCAGAGCCCCTGATAACAAAATAATTTTGGAGATGATGTCCAAATGAGTCACTCGGGGATTAAGTGCCAAATCCATCCCCTTTGATGAGAAACTTTTCAATCGGCTGAAGGTCTTTTTCCCTGTCGAAGGGACTGCTTACGGGCATGTCAAGCATTAATGTCTAATCCTATGGCACAGCAGTTCACAGCCAGGAAAAGAGGCAAAGCTCCACCGATCCATTCCAGCAATTAGTTTTGTCGCTCCTTGTGTGAGGTCAAAACCACAAGAGTACTGCATCTGGCTGGTCAAATAGCAAAAGACTAGCTGTGTGTGTGTATGTGTTGTGTGTAGGGCCAGCCCTACTTCAGTTTGAGTCTCTCTTATCCAAAATGCTTGGGACCAGAAGTGTTTGGGATTTCAGAGTAGTTCAGATTTTGGAATAGCTCTATATACCTAATGAAAGATCTTGGAGATGGGATACAAGTCTAAATGTGAAATTTATATTTTGTTTGCACACACCTTATACACATACCCCAAAGGTACACAATATTTTGAATAATTTTGGGCATGAAATGGGAGGTTCTAGTGAGAGTAAAAAACACTGAACATTGTTAAATTGTGCCCTTCATTTCCACAAGAAGCAATGATGGATGCCAACTTGGATGGTTTTAAACAGGGATTAGAGAGAATCATGCCAGATAAGGCTATCAGTGGCCACTAAGAAGGGTGACTATATCAAAAGCAGGATGCATCTTCACATCAATTGCTGGGCGCATGAGATGCTGTGGCTGTGCACATACCTCTTTGTGGGTTTCTTTGTGGGCATCTTGTTAGGAAGCATAGGATTAGCAGGCCCACTTCTTAGATTCTGATGGAGTATTGGTCTTCCTGAGTAGTTTATCACATGAGGCTAGAGAAGAAGAATTCTAACAGGATAAAAGCATCTTTAGCTGATACGTATCATGCTACATCACATCCATCCTGCTGTTGCCTTGCATTCCATTTGTTATTGTAGTGAACCTTTTCATTTATGGGGAAAACCTCTCAATAGGCTCTCAATCTCACTGCTACTCTATTACTCCCTTTGTGCAATAGGTCCCTTCTTCCATGGCGGTTCCACTTCTCAGGCTCTTATGTGATGTGAATGGGCATGATTATGCTCCTCTCCCCCTCCGCCTTGCAGCGATCACTGCCACCAACACCTGCCTAAATCCAGCTGCTGTGTGCGGATTCAGACAGTAGCTGGCTTCAGGAGGTGGTTGGCAGCCCTGATCACTTGTCCCCCACTTCTTCCTCCCAAAGCCTGGTGCTGCTTTGTGAATGTGCACACAGCAGTCCCGCACTTCACAAGCAAGGGTGAGCAGCGATCACAGCTTCCAGCACCTTCCCAAAACCAGCTGCTGTGTGCCTATTCACACTTGGAAGTAGTTGGCAGCCACAATCGCTTATTCCCCGCTTCCTCTTGGAAGGCAGCATTTGGCAGTATGGAAAACAGATCACCCCAACCATGGATTGGCAAAGTGCAACCCACCGTAGGGTGGGTAAAAATATGACAATAAATGGTGCCAAGTCTGTATGCTTCCATACTGAAACCAGCACGGTTGTGGTGGGACAGCAGGATGGTGTGATAAAGTCCTTGAAAGAAAGCAGCTCCTTGTGATTTTATGTGTGTGTGTGTGTGTGTGTGCGCACATATATACACACATCAGATAGAATAAACTACCCCACCAGAGGAGAGGCAAGGAACAAAGTTTCAGATACGATCAGTTCCAGGATGAAAGAAATTGTGGATGAGACCTGGGAATGCATCACATTACAGCACCAGCCTACAACTGAACAGGCAAGACTGAATGCAGGGATTCACAATGGTGGTAGAAGCATCAAAGAAATGGGAAAAGGCCTAACTAAATGAGGTGTTGTTCCTGCAGTTAGAAACAGGTGGTGTGATATATGTGTGCATATGCACAATGGCACTAGATGGCCCTGGCAAAAAGTCCTGAAAGCCTCTATCTCTTATCTGCTAGCATACGTTCCAAGGATGTGCCCGCACTTGGAATATGTGAGTTGTTTTGACTGTGAGCTTTGCAATTCTGAGGGTCAACCTTCATGCTTGTCCAGCATACCCCTCCTTCCCTCCAGAGGGGAGCCTGGGAAGTGTGCCTAGCCCAGCATGCCAGCCGGCAGTGACGAAACTGTGGCATCATAAACATATGGCCATGCAAGCTGTTGCAGCTCAGGTTGGCTATTCCCGGGCGGCAGAGGAATGTGGCATAGAAGGACACAGGAGTGTGTGGACTCTCCTTCCACTCTGCCTGGCAAGGCTACACCTTTTCACTGCCCATTAGCATTACTGCAGTAGCAGCCGGTGGATCCCATGTCAGTGGGGTAGTAATTCCGTTTTGGGATCTAATCCAAACTTAAAGGAACTTTCCAAGGTGTTGGGCCTATTTGGAGAACAGTGTTCAGTGGCACAAGGATAACTCCTTTAAATTTCAGGCCACCAGTGCTCTGCATGCCCAACTTGTAGCCTTTTCCATAGGGGTTTTCAGTCAGATGCTGCAGTCACAGAATGCTGGATTAGAAAGGTCTTTGGAGTGACCCAGCTCTTCTTATGCCCACATAACATAAAATAAGTTGTTTCTGCATATCTGCCATTTGGGAAACAAAGCAAGAGACTAGCTGTCTTGATTATGAACAGGACAATTTCTGTGTCATCCTGAGTGCATCCGCACTGCAGGAATAATCCAGTTTGACTCCACTTTCACTGCCATGGCAATGGAATCATTGGCATTGCAGTTTGTTGTGGCACCAGAGGATGCTACAGTCGCTTTCCTTGGCTGCCTCAAATAGCACAGCTGGGAAAAAACACAGCAACTCCTTTCCCTGCAAGAGAAAGAAGAAAACATTGCCTTTTGCCACTTAAATTATGGACCTTTGATCTGATCCAGTGCAGCTCTTAACAACAACAATAGCCTTTTATTACAGTCCACAGACCATTAGGCAACACATTAAGCACATATTAAAATAGCTTTATAAAACATATGATTTAGAACATATCATTTATAACATACAATTCATACATTTGTTAATTGTTAAAAAGCAATTGATAAAGGTATTAATTGTTGAAAAGCAGCATGATAATAAAAACAAAGATAAATATTTGCACGAGTTCTTAAATACACACACACACACACACACACACACAATTTACTACTACCTTTGTTATTAAGACATAAATCGAAATGATGCATCGCATGAGATATAAATATTAATTAGGATCTATAAAAACAGCCAAGGTGTTAAAAGCCATTGGGCAGAGCTACCGTAAGTGTTACACAAGTACAGATAATCACAGCCTTACATGTTTTAACAATGGAGAAGACGAATTTAACTTATGTTCTGAGATCATCCATCCTTTTCCCTTGGCATTCCTGCACTAGATTGAATTGGCCAAGTCAACTAACGATAACCTGGATTGGAAATGATGATGGATAAGCCAACGCTGGGATGCTTTCCATGAATGTTTTTGGTGGCAGCAAAACGTGCTTTCTTTCACTGATTTTTGAAGATCACATTCAAAGTTCACGGAAGTGTTTTCGACTGCGAGGGATCGCTAGTGCGACCATTCCAGGAAACATTGCCATCAGTCTCAATTGACTTTGCTTGCCCTCAGCGTTGCTGCGATGTTGTCATGTAGTGAAGTCCCTATTGGCTGCACAAGCACTGTAATGTTGTCATGCACACTGCATTGGTTGGATCAGTCCAGGAAATAAAAAGATGCTCTAGCCAGAGCAGAGAAATGATGTTGGAGTTGCGGCAGAGACATTTCATACAGCTGTCATGTTTAATCAGGCTTGCAACAGAGTCACATATGAGCAACGTGGCCTGACAAAGTCTGAGACGAGACTGAAGGCTATTATGCTCTAATCCAGTCTTGAAGTCCAGATGTATGAAATAGGAAGCCTGCCGTGCCTTGTCACCAGGAACCAGGTTGAGACTCTGACACAGATAGTGAAACAGAAGGACAGAGGGACATGCCAGCACTTGAGTCGAACAGTGGACTTTATCAAATGGGAGGCAAGCATCAGTCCACACTCCTCAGCAGCTACAACACAAATATATGGACCCAGTAATACCTACCATAATGAAAAGTAGATTGCAGGGAGGATTTGAGATGCTTGGAGCTCCCTCGGGAGGTTGTTGCTGACAACCGACCATTCATGAAGAAGCAACATTCTTGTCTCTTCATTCCTGGCTCATGTTTCCAAAGAACCTTGGACCTTGGACCATAAATTGACACTCCCTTGGAGTGCCTCCTTGGCTTTCTTGCTGTGTCCTACTGCCTTACTGCCTTGGACTGCCTGACTCTGAGAATTGTAACTGGCTGGTAAGCTTTTGTACACAACTGGGTCTGCTACCATTTTGTCTCTAACAGACTCGGTGTAGTACTTTGCCCTTGGCTGGTCTTCAAGAGTGTGGATGGAATGCAAGAGTGTGAATGGAATCTCAGGCCCTGGAAATGACTCTCTAGGGCCAGATTAATTTCATCCAAGGAATATATAGACGTAATCTCAGAGGCTGTTTTTATCTTTGAGAATTTTTGAAGAACAGGAGAGGTTCGAGTAGATCTGAACAGCTCAAAAAAATAATTCAAACCTGTTGGCTTTCTGAGCCTCAGGGCCTTGCCATGAAAATGGGAATAATGTCGACCTGTCTTTTAGCATCGCTGGTGATGCCTGATGGCATAACGATTATAAAGTGCTTATGAAATTGAAAGAACAATATAAATTATTAAGTGCTGTTATTCTCTTCCTTTCTTGGAAAATACCAACTATCGATCAAAAGAAAGCAAAACGAAATGTCTCCGTGTATAATGATATTGGTTTCTCTCTCCTCCTCCTTCTCCTTTTTGGATCCTCTTGCCTAGTCTGGTGAAGTGTTTAGGACTGGAGAGAATCGCTGCCCTTCCCTGAGCTATAGAAGACTAGAGCTCTCCAGCAGAGAATTATGGGTCTGCCACCAAATTCCAGATCCCAGGATTTCACAGACAATTAAAGGAGCATCGAATAGTTCAGTATAGGTTTTGTTGTTGCTGTGTGTCTTCAAGTCATTTCCGATTTATGGCCACGCTAAAGTGATTTCACAGGATAACAGGGGATTTCCTGGGGCTGAGAGAGTGTGACCCGTCCAAGGTCACTCAGTAGATTTCCATGGCTGAGTGGGGATTCGAACCCTGGTCTCAGAAGCCTAGTCCAGTGCTCCATTACACCACACTGGCTCTAATATAGGTGCACTTATTTATTTATTGACTTTATCTCCTGCCTTTCTCCCAGAATGGGATTCAAGGCAATGCGTAAGGTTAAGGCTGGCAGGGTTTAAATTGGCAGGATCTAAAGAAGGAACAGGTACTGAGGAAAGGTCCCACTCAGATGTGGACAACTGTGGCTGGTCATGCAAATGATATTGGACTGCAATTCCCATACCTTACTATTAACTATGGTGCCCAGGCCTGTTGTCATATCTGACTTATGGCAACCCTTAGGTGAACCTATCATGGGGTTTTCTTGCTCAGAGAGGCTGAGAGTATGTGACTTGCCCAAGGTTGCCCCGTGGATTTGATGGCCAAGCTGGGAATCAAACCCTGATCTCCAGAGCTATTGTCCAGCACTCAAACCACAACACCATTCTGACTCCGGATGAGTATTGTTCACCAACAATATCTGGACAACCACAGTTGCCCATCCTGGGTCCCACACCAGAACATCCAGCTGAACAAAGGATAGACTGGAAGAGAATAAATCCAATCTAGAGCTGATAACATCGACGTTGTTCCAGGAACCTCCTCGACTCTGTGGCTTTTGATTTCAAGAATTTGGAAAATAAACGTTTTGGACTACAGTTCCCAAATTGCTGGTAAGGAATCCTAGCTTGGCTACGCTCTGTCTCAGCTCCCAAAGTGGGTTCCTTCATTGGGGATATGATGGCTGACCTCAAGATCCTTAGTAACACTGAATTGTAGAGTAAGGACTTTATAACACTGGGAAAATCAGGGGTTTAAACAGTGAAAATTGTGTGAAAATCGCACAATCACGATTAACATTTTCACACACATTGCAATTAAAGGACCATTATCCCGGGAATAAACAGACAATAAACAGCAACAAATAATTCACGGGATTTCCACACAAATGATTTGTTGCTGTTTATTGCCTGTTTTAATCCTGGGATAATGGCATTTTAATCGGCGACATTATGTGAAAATGTTAATGGCGATTGTGCATTTTTCACATGATTTTTGCTGTTTAAACCCCTGATTTCCCCCATGTGATAAAGTCCTAAGAAAGGTACACAAGAACCAGCATGGCACAGTGGTTTGAGCATTGAACTATGACTCTGGAGACCAGGGTTTGAATGCTGGCTTAGGCATGCAACCCTAGAGGGAAAAGTGTGACAAGAGGGGACTCCCTGGGAGTAAAGGGCCACATACAGGGCGCCAAGGGCTCCAGGGAAAGGCCCCCAAGTCACCACAAACCCCATTGGGTCATACCCTCTCAGCCTCAGAGGATAGCAACGGCAAACTCCTCCCGAAGACATTGGCCGAGAAAACCCCACAACAGGGTTGCCATAAGTCGGAAACAACTCGAAGGCGCACAGCAAGAGCAGCAAAGGAGCACAAGGCTCATCTAGGTTCAACCCCCAGCATGGATCCCACAACGGAGAAGTCTATGCACACTTGTTTTAGAGGTCGGCGCGCATCTGCGCCTTGCTAGCGGCAACATTTGGGGTCAAGGCACTCGAACGTCCATCTGCAAGACTGGCCTTGTGCGGCGGAAAACACAGGACTGGGGCTCATGTAAAAAACCAACAGTCCGCAGTTATTGCTGGGTGTTGATTGTCTGCCAACTTTCTGGCCTCGGTCCTCCCACACAGCGCCTTCTCATGCTGTGTTATGACCTGAGATCACGGTGATGGATTTCATATTTCAAATAGAGATGATTGCAATGAGTGGGTGGACAAGAACAGGCACTTGATTCAAGCCCAGCCTTCCCCAAAACCAGCCAAACCAACAATTGTGAGGTCTTGGAGCAAGTGTCCAAGCTTTACCCTCTCTTTTAATGTGGCTTAAATGATTTCAGCTTTGCTGTTCGGTCTCTTGGTGAATAAAAAGAAGCAACACAAAGGGAGCTGAAGACAGGGTAAGGGATGGAGCTGCCTGGCCAGCGTCTGCAGGTAAAGGGTATCATTTTGCCCTTTTTGTCCTTTTCATCCCAGGGATAACTACCAGTAGAGCTCTCTACCTTTTGGCTCTCCTCTTTTCTTCCTGGGCCAGAGTCCAGTTTGTGGTGGGCCAGGAGGCCATTACAGGCTTGTCTGATTAATCTCCTGTCTTGTTGTGCTCCGGGTGCTATTAATGAAAGTAAAACGCTTGGACTTTAGATAGGGATGAGAGCCAGTTTGGTGTAGTGGTTTGAGTGTTGGACTACGAATCTGGCGTCCAGGGTTCGAATCCGTGGTTGGCTGTGAAACCCAGTGGGTGACCTTGGGTGCGTCACATCACATGCTCTCAGCCTCAGGGGAAGGCAATGGCAAGCCTCCTCTGAACAAAGCTTGCCAAGAAAACCCCATGATAGCTTGGCCTGAGAGTCTCCATAAGTCATCAATGACTTTAAAGCACACAGCCAAAACAAATAATTGCCAAAGCTTGGATTTCTGAACTTGTTATCTTGCTGGACTTGACCAAATGTTTTTCTTTTCCAACGGAGAGTGTACTCAGACCTCTTGGAATTGTTTTGGGGGTGATTAGATTCTCTCTTTAAGCTTTTAAAAAAGAGATTTGTTTTGGAACCTGGGGTTTCCAAACATTTCACATCCCTTGTTCTGTTCCTCACTTTTGACTCCCTTTCTGTCGGCATTCATGACCGGCATTCGATGCTAGAAGCCTCATGGATGCAGAAGGAAAGAAATGCAACGGATCTCAGATCTCTAGCCAAGGGACCTTGCTGACCTCTAATGTGGCAATTGCATGAGAATTAAAACCGCATCTGCTAATGCTACCAAATAGAAATTTAAGGGATGGGATACATGATGGAACCCTACACTGCCCAGTTGTGCTTGACTTCTCGGTTTTCCTCCTTCTATCCCTGCTTGCGACTCCCAGCTTATAAGCAGCTGTCATATCATTGCCTTCTAACAAGCTCCATATTTAATTCCCGGGCTAATGAGATTTGCTCACATGAATTCATGCTCACATGAACCCCAGAACTTACTTTTAGTGAGAGATGCTAAGTCATAGAAGTATAGGCAAGAACTTAGAAAATGCGATTGGGGCAAATGTAGTGTGAACCACGCTCTGCTGCTGAACCGATCCATTGATTCCGATCGCAAAGTGATTTATGTATAAGTGGGAATGCGGCTGTTGTTTGTTGTGGTACCAGAGATCTCAGACAGGGAATGCTAAATGTTTTGCAAAACAATAATTTCCAGAATTACATAGCCATGGTGGTTGAAACGGTGTCAAACGGGGTTATTTCTGCAGTGTGGATGCAGCCAGTGCTGACATAATGCTTGGAATTGGTCTTTCTGCAAGCAATCAGGAAACATCTGTTGCATCTTTGCTGCCCGAGGTTCTCTCTTCTTTCTGAAAAGAGTGGCCAGCTCTTCAGATAATCCTCTAATTGGGGATTATGGCAGTTCAAATGGTCCGGCTTAATGTCTCTTGAGACCGAGATCTGGAGACTTAATCACCAGCGCCAGGGACACAGTGACCTGCCTTGTTCAGGGCGAAGAAGTTTAAGTGATGGCCTTTCCTCCTTAGATATGACCAGGGTGACCAGATGCCCTAAATGGAAAGGAGGGCAAGGCACCTTGAAATGCAGGATGTTCAAGGAAAATGTAGGCCATTGCCAAACAAAAGCTGGAAACACTCCTATAAATTCATGCTTCTTAGTCAGGCTCAAAATGGAGGATGTTCTGAAATTTCTCCTAGACAGACGGTTGAAATGTAGGGCAGGTCCTAGGAAAGGAGGATATAGGTCACCTTGGATATGACCTCCTACTATGCCAAGCAAACCAGATCTTTAATTCTGTGTCAAGTTAAAAGGGGTGCCAGTGCAGCATAGTGGTTCACGTGTTGGACTATGACTCTAGAGACCAAGGTTCGATTCCCACTCAGCCATGGCCTTGGGTAAGACATGCTCTCTCAGCCTCAGAGGAAGGCTAGGGCAAACCCTTGATCAACTCTTGCCAAGAAAGCCCCATGATAGGATCGCCTTAGGGTTGCCATAAGTCGGAAACAATTCGAAGGCATACAACAACATGAAGTTGGAGATGACTCAAAAGCCATCTAGAAACATGCAGCTCTTGCAAAAAGACAAACTGAAGCTGACCACTGGGTAGGATGGGGAAAGTGACATGCGATCTGATGCCAAAGGGGAGCGCATTCTTCTGCCACCCTCCCATCGGCCCAACAGCTGTTTCTTCCACTCCTGCCTGGCTTATTCGTGCTAAAACACATTACAAATCGACACAGCGCAGGAGGAAACCAAGATGGCAAGTATCACTTTAACATCCTGAAAATAGACCGAGGGTGCTAACGCCTCCCTTTCTGCAAAGCTCAAAAGGAACACCATCACCTTTTAACCCTTGACAGAGAAGGCTCAACGTCTCACTGAGCTACAAAATCCCAGAATTCCATAGCATTTGAGCTAAAGCGGTGTTGCATGGCATAGTGGTTTGAACATTGTACTATGACTCTGGAGACCAGGGTTCGAATCCTGGCTCAACCATGGAAGCACATTGGGGGACCTTGGGCAAGTCACACACTTTCTCAGCTTCAGGGGAAGGCAATGGCAAACCTCCTGTGGACAAATCTTGCCAAGAAAATCCCATTAGAGGTTCTGCTTAGGCCCTAAGCCTTAGGGTCATCAGAAGTCAGAAATGACTTGAGGGTACACAACAACAACAACAACAACAAACAAATTGCATTTATTCTGCAGTGTATTCAGCCCTTCATTTCACCCCTTCAGATCTACCAGCCTGGTTTTGCTTGTTTTCGGACTCCTAGAGCTTGTGTGGCATCATGGGCTTCACAAGGGTAATGTTTAATATAAAGATTTCATTTTTAGACCCCTTGAGCTATTTTGCCGTAGAAGGTCTTCATAACCTCAAATGTCCTGGGATCTTATCTCTGACACTTCGTCCACAAATGTGAGTGTGTAAGGGAAAGAAAATGCATGCCTTGTTATTAAACTGGGAGTGATAGCTTTCAGAATACTGATGGGATTAAAAGGATATATATATATTTCCTTACTCAGTTGACCACGATGAGCCTCTTCTAGATGAAAGCATTACATCTGGCTGCAGTGCTGTCTTACAATATGGGCGCATGGTCACGAGAGGGCGCTTCAGCCTTAAATTCTGCAATAGGGACCACCTTTTCGTAAGCCCTCAAGTCTAGGAGATGGATGTGACTATTCTGTCTGTGACTATTTTGTCTTCTGCTTCTTTTGGGGACACCCAATAGACTGCTGTATCCATACATTCAGAGCCGTCAAGGTGGTGCTATGATACCTCTGGCCCCAGTTGGGTTGATCTCAAGCTCAGCCTCATGTCAAAGGCCTTCCTTCTAGGGCTAGGAGGGATCATGTTGAAAACTAACTTTGGTTGGCTACCAAGAATCCCTGTGACTTTCTTTAGCAAGGCTGTACCCACTCATCCTAGCCTTCACTTAGATGGCAACATTATGTGTGGACCGCACCATGTCCGAGTGCCAGTGTAATGGGGGTGAGAGAGGGTGGCACATGTGGGTAAATGCTCCTGCACATGTTTTTCAGATCCCTGTTTGGAGAAGACAAGCATGTTCAAGGGAGATGGGTAATCATAACTCTCCTGATACGTGTCCGTCTTCATTCATACAAGGAAGCAATGACCCAAAAAAGATGGAGGAATGCTGTCTTATGCCAGACTCGGATCAGAACAATGGACTGTGGGCCAGGGTTTGAGGACAAAAGCCACAGGCAACTATCCTCAACTTGAAGGCAGGGAACAATGGCACTCACTTTTTTGCAACTGCAAAAGTGTTTAAGTTTGGAAAAGTCAGATAGACGAAGCCTTGTTTTCCAAGTGCTGTAGACTAAACGGACCCCTCTCTGAAGGACATAAGGCTGGTATACAGGGAAATCTCTCTGTTCCTGACATTTCTCTGGAACGACCTGCTGGATCGTCTCTGGAACGACCTGCCGGATGAGATCCGTCAGATAACATCATTAGACAGCTTTAAAAAAGCGTTCAAGACGGATCTCTTCTGGCAGGCATTTCCAGATTAACCATCCCGGCCCAGGTTCCCTGATTCCCTCATTCCTCCCGTGGCCCCATATTAGTGATGGTTGAGGATCAACAGAGGGACATCAGGGTTTTTAGTTTTTAATTGTTGTTTTTATGCATTGATATTGTGTTTTAATATGTTATACTGTTTAATACTGTCTTAAGGGGGGGAGGGATAAAGTGTTTTTAATTGTCATATTTTATATTTTACTGTTGTTAACTGCCCAGATTGGTTTGCCAGAGGGCGGTATACAAATAAATATTATTATTATTATTATTATTATTATTATTTTCAACAGAGGCAGAAAACATTATATATATTTATATTTGGTCTTCAGCTTCCAGACTCCTCCAGCATCTGGACCATGTTGACTGGCACGGCTCTTACATTTATCCTCTCAAATGTTCCTTTTCTCCAATCCTGTTTTCAACAGGTCTGGTGCAGAGCCATCCCTTTTAGAAGAACTGATACATAATGATATGCTGAAGCCTGTCATAACTGAGCAGCGGTTAGTATGATGCTCTGGATCAGTGATACCCAAACTCTTGTCTTCCAGGTTTGTGGACTTCAGTTCCTGGAAACCTCAGCCATCTTGGCCAATAGTCTGGGATTCTGGAAGCTGAAGTCCAAAACACCAACGTTTGGGAATGACGGCTCTGAATCATCGAGCATCGTCCTGCCACTGTTCCGCTATAGTTAGCACCAACGTGACAGTCTATTTATGTATTTATTTGAATTATCCCACCTTTCTCCCAAGGCATCATTATATTTATACATCTCAATACTAACTTTCCAAGTGCTGCTCCTTTGTTTGCCAGTGCAGGCAAAGTAAGGAAGCCATAAAGGGAAATATGAGGCCTGTGCAAAAATAAAGCCCTGGTCTGGTACAATGGACAGCTCCTTGGAGACGATGAAGTCTACAGGCCCTCTTTCCCTGATCTTAGTATTGACAAATATGAAAGACCTCCAACCATTAGAAAGCAAAGGCATAGCCATACAGAAGGGAGAGGGGACTGAGTTCAGTGCAGCCACCTGGTGCATGTAGTTAGGACAGAGACGGGGAAATTACTTTAAACAGTTAATTATCTACAGTTACAGTACCTTCCTCAAAATAGTGAGATGTTTTCGTTGCTGTTATAGAATCATAGAGTTGGGAAAAAGCATGAGACACATCCAGTCCAACCCCATTCTTCCATGCAAGATCTCACAACCAAAGCATCCCCGACAGATGTCCATCCAGCCTCTGTTTAAAATCCTCCAAAGAAGGAGACCTCACCATACTCAGCATATTCCACCGTCAAACAGCCCTTACTGTGAGGAAGTTCCTCCTAATGTTGAGCTGGAATCTCTTTTCCAGCATCTTGCATCCATTGCTCCAGGTCCTATTCTCTGGAGCAGCAGAAAACAAGCTTGCTCCCTCCTCAATATGGCATCCCTTCCAATATTTAAGTAGGGCTATCATATCACCTCTTAACCTTTTCTTCTCCAGGCCAAACTCACCCAGATCCTAAGATGCGCCTCATAGTGCATGGTTTCCAGACCTGTTGTTGTTGATATTATTGATATTCATGCCCTACCTTTCCCACAAGATCCTCTTGAATGGGACTTCCCATACTCTTTAGAAATTTACCTCTCAAAGAAGGGGACTTAAACCCTTAAGATCAGCCCTTGTCATCTAGATGCCAGTGCTATTCCTCACCCTGAATGATAATAATTTTGGAGCTAAATAGCAACTGCGTTTTGTTGCTGTTGTTGTTGTTGTTCTTATTGATGCTGTGTGCCTTCCAGTCCTTTCCAATTTATGGTGATCCTAAGGCAACGCTATCATGGGCTTTTGATGGTAGATTTGTTCAGAGTGGTTTGCCATAGCCTTCTTCCGAGGCTGAGAGTGTGTGACTTGCCTAATGGATTTCCATGACCAAGCGGGGATTCAAACCTTTGCTTCCAGAGTCATAGTGCAACGCTCAACCCATTACGCCACACTACTCTTTTATTGTTTACTTTCAACCCACCTCCCCCAAACGTATCACTAGAGGGTCAGATATATTCTTTATATCAACTCACTAGACCCCATAAGACCTTTGCATTAATTCATTTATATAGATATAAAATCACATCCCCTCCCCACATACTATAAATATTATTTGCCTTAGAGAGTGGTGTGATCCTTTAGTAGCTCTGAGTAACAGATATTTCTGAATGTGGCTATTAGTTCTAAAAATAATCCCAAACCAGAAAGCAAGGGATGAGAAATGTTCCTGCACATGGAAGGCACGTGCATGGCTATGGGACTGAGATAGGAAGGCAGGAAGAAAGGAAACAGAACGCTCTTCCTCTTGGCAGAGAGACGGTTGAAGAAGAGACTATTTTGGGGCATGTCAAAACTGTGATTCACCTCTTTGGGGAACTAAAAAGAAAAAGTCATTGAGGGTTCATTCCCACTACAATATAAAGCGAATTTCCGATTGGTTTATAGGACCGTCGTCCCCATTTGAAACTGGTCCTGATCCTGGTGTGATCGGTTTCAATCATGATGAAGCGAGGCAAATGCAAAAAACCTGTCTTTGTGCTTGTGATGCTATCTATGGATGCATGTTTTTTTTCTTTTTAAAATAAAATTCATAGAACATTTGATTCATTGCCGTCACAACTACTCGCAAAGGCAAGTAACTGCAAAACAACACAACCCTCTGACTCTCCTTTCTCCTCCCACTGAGGCTCCAGATTTTTAAAGGGATGCAGGTGAACATCCCAACCTGTTTCTGCCCAAAGGTATATGCTTGGGGACCAGTGATGTCAACCCCGCTTAGGATGTCCCTGGTGTGGACCACAGTCGCATCCCCCATAATGATGCCTACTGTGAATAAAGTGGTTAAGGCCAGTGGGGCAGAGTGCTTAACCTTTCCATTGCAAACCATTCCCTTCCTCCCTGGGCCATCTAATAGTCTTGCTATTGGATGGATGAAAACTTTTTGGGTACTGACCTGCTCCTGCATCCCCAGGCAGGGACAAGAGCCTTGATGGGGGTGATTTTATCTCGAAAATAGGGGAGAAAGGCATAAAACATTCCCTCCCCCAGTGTTGCTCTTGTAGCCTGAGTCATCACCACCTCCCCATGGCTGTTTCTCAGCTTTAAAAAAGTCAGATGATCCATAGATATCTAACTGGGGGAGGAAGCTGTTCTCAATTCAACCTGGACAACCCCACTCCAAAAAAATCCTAGGATATGGGGAACACTGGGTGACCATCTTGCTGCCACCACCTTCTGCAAATTGAGGATGCTGTACCACTTGCATCTCTAGAATAGCGATGGTCAGTGGGACATCGGCTCCTGCTTTTAGACCTATCTTGCTTGGGTGCATTTGTATGCACTTGGAGGGGAAAGATGATTAAAACTAAGAGCCAAGAGAGACTGCATGTGAAAGGGTTTGTCAAGTTTGGACTAAGGGCCTGAACAGACAGGCCAAAATAAAGCTGCTTTGGGTCACTTTGGAGGTACGCTGTTTAAATGATGCATGCGTCCTAAGAGGCCGGTCGCCAAAAGCCATGCTCTGGTCCTAAGGAATGGAGTGCAGCTTTGGCGCAGCTTCTGAACTCTTAGGACACATGCATCATTTAAACAGCATACTGTACCTCCAAAGTGACCCGAAGCAGCTTTATTTTGGCGTTTCTGTTCAGGTCCTATATTCAAACCGAAAGCAGATCTATAAGGTGCTGGAAAAAAAAACCTGCCCTTCATAAGTTCAGCACTTCGGATAACTCTTGGAAAGTTCAGTCTGAAACCTGGAGTAGATTTAGTGCTCCATGGACACAGAAGCCACTATCCATCGCTGTCTTTGAGACGTGGAAATCCAGCTCTGAAAGTCCAGCATAGGCATGGACTCCTTGCAAAGTCATGATGGCCAACGTTTGCTGAATAGGGCAAAGTGTGTGAATACTGGAGCTTCCTAGTGGAAGTGGAGCAAGTACTCAGCCTGAGTTGAAGCTCTATAGATGCCTTAATGCAAGGGTGGGGACCATGAGACCAAGGGCATCTCTAAGGGGTGCTGACTGCTTCAAAGAATTTATATTTAATGTTTTAAAAAATAAAATCAAATGTTAATTTTAAAAGATTTTTTAAAAAAAAAAACTATAAGAACATCACATCTTATCAAATTTTCACTTTAACCACATGAAACGATGTAAATGTAACTACATTTTGGCTGTGCAAATGTAATTTAGGCTATGCCTACTCTCCATTTAGACTGTGCATACTGTAACTTACGGGTATAATTTTAATTTCACTGATTGTTTCTGCCACATCTATAGTCATTGTGTTCAGTGAAATATGGGAATAATGATTTATGAGTAACATCAATGCAAAGAAACAATACGAAGGACACTGTATGTTATGGTATGGCCGAAAGTCAATGGGGGGATGGCACTAGGTGACACCAACCTTAGTGATGCCAATGCATGAGGCCCTCTAGGTGTTATTAGACTATTACTCCCATCAGCCATAGCCAGCACAGCCAGTGGTGAGGAATTCTGGGAGTTGCAGTGCATAGTCCCTACCCCTCTCTTAAAGAATGCTAGACTATTGCTGGAGCATCATTTAAGTGAGCATCGCATGGCCCTGTTGGTGCTCTCCAAGATCCTTAAGTCCTATTCCGAGACTCAGTTTGAGCATTATATAGGACAGAACAAAGTATCTCCCATCACGTGTTATGTGGAGTTTGGCCTCAATGGTGAGGGTATAAAGCTGGTTAGACCTTCCAGATGAGTAGTCATGTTAGTCTGTTATAGATCTTTCCAAGTGCTGGTACCGGAAGATTTAGTACCAGACTTTCCAAGTGCTGGTACCAGAGGATCTAGTGCACTTTATACCATGGGTGCAGATAATTCTGGTATAAATCATCCTGAGCTGGAAAGATCATTACTCTGATAAACTTCCTATGTTTGCAAGGCTTCCTATGTTGCAGCATCCTATGTTTGCAATGGACATTTGGGGCTAAGGCAAGCATTGCTCCGAGTGCGACTGAAGCCATCTCCTTCTGTTGAACTGCTGCAGCGCAGCTCACGTGCCGAAGTCATGAAGCCTTTACCTTTACCTACCTCTGTGCAAGATTTCTCAACAGTTACTCATCACACCTGACCCAAAAAGAGACAAGATGTGAGCTTTAAATAGAGAGATGTGAAGGCAAGCGGAGACTAGGGGAGGAGGGGTGTTGTTGTTGTTTGAATCATAAGGAGCTCGGCGAAAGGCTGGGAACGAAAAAAGGGAATGATTATGTAATAATAGTTCTTAGGTATATGTTGCTTTGAAATGTGCCAGGGAGGGCTGTCGCTCTGTGACAGAGCGCCTGATTTGTATGCAGCTGGTTCTGCCTTTGGTTTCCAGCCTCTTCTAGTTAAAAGGGTCAGAGAGCAGAAGATGGGAAAAACTTCTAGTCAGCACACAGCAACTGGTGAATGTATATAATGGACTTGATCCAGGTGGCAACTTCTATTGATGGCTGGGCGACGTTGTCACCGGAGCCCACTGCAGTGTGTGTGTGTGTCCATGCACTGCTTTCATGCTGCTGAATTTTGGAAGCATGGCAACAACGAAAGGATACAGGGTTCTTTAAAACCAGGAAGATGGAGAGCATGCTCTTGTTTGCATGCTGAAGTGCATGCTTAGGAGCATTATTGTTTTGGACCCAAGGTAGTCATCCCCTATGCTCCTTGTTTGGAAGGGAATTTGCAAGGGTGAGTGTGGCAGGTGATGTTTGATGGCTCAACAAGGATATTGAGGATGGCAAGAATAGGGGACAGCATTGGGTTAATGGTCTGTTGCCCACTTCTGGGATAGATAATCCCACTTTTGTATAGTTCCCGGCAATTAATTCACTTCACCGTAAAATGGTTTCTTGCCTGGATTTTCACGGGATAAATCCTAGATGAGCATGATGTGTCTGAAAGTCTTCAACGTGATCGCACGATTATGCTGGGAGTATGCCTTTTACTCCTGCCAGCCCCATCTGATCCAAACAAAACAGGTTTTGACCATTGCAGAGAGAGAGAGAGAGAGAGAGAGAGAGAAAGAGAAAGAGAGAGAGAGATATCTTTCCTTGCAGGAACAGCAGGAGCCAAATGACAGGAAAGTATGCTCAGCTGCAAGGCCAGCAGGAATCCATGCTCACTGTCCTAAGCCTGTTTCACACGGTGGATCAAAGGCATGTTGCTCTATATTGATAAAAAGAAAAAGGAATGGGGGGAAGAGAGAAAAGGAGGAGGAGAATTTCACAGCAGCCAAGAGTTGTTGGAGACTTTCTTTGCACGCCCTCCGAGCCAGGCTTAGAAACATTATGTTAAAATGTTTCTATGTGAAGCATAGCTTTGAGCCATAAGTGACCTGAAGTCACACAACAACAATAACAGGCCAAAATGGGCAGGATCAGGAAAGAAACTCCCTCCCCTTGAGATTTACCCAGTTTAGTAATTTGCTTTTATTTTATTAATTTTATCATATTAATCTAGGAATTCCCAAAGATTGAAGGTGAGGAGGGAATCATAGGGAAGGTGCCCAGAAGTTGCAACGTTTCTTTGAGGCCTTCAGCTTCCAGATTTCTCCACTCAGCATATGTCCATGCCAGTCTGAGGTGTGTGCCATTGGTAGTTCCTATTTCATTTCATGGCATCTCTCCTCTGAATGCCTGCCTGGAGTCGGTAATGGGCTGGATGAGGGAAAACAAACTCAGTCTGAATCCAGAGAAAACGGAAGTACTGGTGATAGGTTCCCCAGGCCCGGGGAAGGAAGTTTATCCACCTGTCCTGAACAGGGTCACACTTCCCCTGAAGGATGAAGTTCGCAGTTTAGGAGTACTTCTGGACTTGTCTCTGCAGTTGACATCTCAAGTAGATGCGATGGTCAGAAGTGCTTGCTATCAACTTCGGTTGATACGCCAACTGTGACCCTACCTGGGCCAAAGGGACCTTGAAATGATGGTACATGCTCTGGTAACCTCTCGCTTAGATTTCTGTAATGCGCTCTTCATGGGGCTACCCTTGTACCAAGTCCGGAAGCTTCAATTAGTACAAAATATGGCAGCCAGATTGGTCACCTGTGCGTCCAGGTTTGATCATATATCACCTATTTTGAAAGATCTTCACTGGCTGCCTATTCGCTTCTGAGCACAATACAAGGTGTTGGTTATTACCTATAAAGCCCTACATGGCTTGGGCCTGAGTTACTTGAAGAACCACATCTCTCCATATGACCTGCCTTGCACACTTAGAACATCTGGGAAGAACCTGTTGGAAACACCATCTTCCAAATACGTCTCCACATCCCAGATGGCCTTTTCAATAGCCGCCCCGTCTCATGACCCCCCTGGAAACATTTAAAAAGAGACTTAAAACCTTTCTTTTTTGTCAAGCCTTCCCCCCTGAAGAATGAAGTTTTGCATCTTTGATGCCATCAATTCTCTGCCTTACCCTGGATATATATGTTGAATGACTGTGTATAGAGTTTTTGTACTATTGGAATTTATTTATACTTTTTATGATATCTTTTATGAGATTGTCTGTAATGGTTTTTAATAGTCTGTAACCCCGCATCGATCCAATGGGAGAGGCGGGGAAACATAAATAACATTTATTATTATTATTATTATTATTATTATTATTAATAATAATAATAATAATAATAATAATAATAATTTTCTTTCAGTGCCTAAATTTCTACAACTGCAGTACCTTAAAAGTTCAGTTGAGTGTTTAGGAATGCAGTTTAAGCATCCAAAGAAATGGGACCCCATAGAGTCTTGTTGTTGTATGGTGACTCCATCACTGCGTTTTCTCGGCAAGATTTGTTCCTATGAGGCTGAGGTCACCCAATGGGTTTCTATGGCTGAGCAGTGGTTAAATGCCTGGGTTGCAGCCACTCACTCACAAACCATAAGGTTGCGAGTTCAATACTAGCCAGGGACTCAGGGTTGACTCAGCCTGGCATCTTTCTGTCGGTTGCTAAAATGAGTACCCAGCTTGTTGGAGGCTATTAGCTTACAGTTGTAAACCACTTAGAGACTATAGTTTTTGTGGGTTTTTCAGGCTATGTGGCCATGTTCTAGAAAAGTTTATTCCCAACGTTTCGCCAGCATCTGCGGCTGGTCCAGAGGAGGGTAAGCATTCTCTGAAGATGCCAGCCACAGATGCTGGTGAAACATCAGGAATAAACTCTTCTAGAACATGGCCACTTTGCCTGAAAAACCCACAAAAAACTATGGATGCCAGCCATGAAAGCCTTCAACTTCATGCTTATAGATTGCTTAAGCAGTATGAAGCGGTATATAAATGAAGCTGCTATCGCTATTGCTATGAGCAGAGATTATATAGCTATACAAACCATTTTTTATAAAAACCTTCAAAAGAGATATAATGCTATTGGATGTGAAATACAGATGCAAAACCTTGAGAAAAAAAAAGAAGAAGAAGAAAAGAAAAGAAAAAAGAAGAAGAAGAACATTCGGAGGATATGCAACATCAAATATTCCCAGCGGTGAATTCTGGGAGCATATTCATTTCAGTAAAGAGCCTGGCTCTAATCCAGTGCCAGACCTCCTTTCAAAATCAAAGGCACTCCGGTTCGTCATGATTAGCTTCTTCTGATTGATTCAGTGGGATTTAACTGCAACTAACTAGCTAGATTGAAGCCTGTGCGTATAACCGCAATGAGATTGAAGCCTGGAGGCCTAGAGGACTTTCCCCATCAGGCACAGTCACACATCATTATGGACAGCTCCAGACATTTGGCACTTTGAGGCAGAGCAACAAAAGATGTTCCCTCCCATGTCCAGCTGCACCGAACCCAAGATAGGATCTAATATTTATGGGGTTTTGGGGCTATGTGGCCATGTTCTGGAAGAGTTTATTCGTGACGTTTCATCTGCATCTGTGGCTGGCATCTTCAGAGATGTGTGTGTGTGCGCGCACACACACACACACTGTGTGGTACAGTATATATATATACATCTCTGAAGATGCCAGCCACAGATGCAGGTGAAACGTCACAAATAAACTCTTCCAGAACATGGCCACATAGCCCAAAAACCCCCCAAAAACTATGGATGCCACCCATGAAGGGCTTCGACTTCATTTATTTTGGCACCTAAGACACGAAAGCCTTCGACCAAATTATTTTGGCACCTAAGACAGAAAATCCCACAACAAGCACCTCTTTGTGATGTGGAAGACCATTGTGGCTTGAGATGCTGTAGACAGAGGCGCAACATGCTTTGGAACTTGGTCTGAGAATGAAGGCTCAGGCATCGGGGGCTAGCCACGGATAGAAATTTGGTTTCTTTAGCAAATGCCTCCCCGCCGTCTTGTTAAAGGTAGGAAGGGCCATGTCTGTCATACCTCAAGAAGGCATTGACTCACCTCTACTCTTCTCATCTTTCACCCAGCCTTGGGCATATTTTTAATAGCCAAGATAGGGAAAGGATCAAAGGAACGTGTGGCAGGCCTCCTGCTTCAACATGCTCTGTCCGTATCCTCAGGCGACGCAAGCTGAGACCAATGGATATCATCACGACTATCCTGTACTATACTCCGGTCCACATTGCGTTCTGTCAAAACCATAACAGATAACTGGGAAGGGATGCAATTAATGGCTTTATTTATTTTACGTATTGGCAAAACGTACTGACTTACTTGGAAGTAACCCGAGCTGCTCAGGCTTCGGAAGCAGCGTTCGGAAACTAACTAATACGTTCACCTTTGAAAAACGAATGCAGCAGTGAGTAATAGAATTTTAATGTTTCCCCATGGATCTGTTTATACTCACAGAACAACAGCAGCTCAAAAACACAGCAAAAACACTGATTTCTTTGCACAGAATGCAAAAAACTGTGGATGCCGTCCATGAAAGCCTTCGACTTCATATGGGGAAAATACTGTGGAGAGCTGGGGAAAGTCTACTACACCTATTCATCCTGACATATGAGGATGAAATAGTCATGAATTTATATCCCTACTCTAAAGTTAAAATGTCTAAACCTTCCCTTCCACCTCGAAAGATCCAGTTTCTAGAAGCGCTTAGAATAAATCCATGTGGCCGCATCTACACTGCAGAATTAATGCACCTTGACACCACTTGAACTGCCATGGTGCAATGCTATCGAATTCTGGGATTTGTAGTTTTGTGAGCCATTTAGCCTTCTCTATCAGAGAGCTCTGGTGCCACAGCAGACAACAAAATCCCAGGATTCCGTTGAATGGAGCCGTGGCACTTAAAGTGGTGCCAAACTGCATTAGCTCTGCAGTGTGGCATCAACCTGTGTCTCCAGGTAAGGAAGGGAAAGACCCAAGTCTGAAAGCTTTAAGGAGTTTATCACACAGTTCTCTGTTTGAGGATGCTGGGATCTGATGTGACGAACCTTCAGTCTTTCACACGGCAAGGATGTGTGCATTTGCTGCGCCGCCACATGCCTCCAACCCATCCTCAGTGTCCATGCACTCATGTCTCTTTAAGTGCCTCTTGGCAGCTTTCCAGCTGCAGCATGAAAGGGAGCTAAAGAAGACCACAAAGGAGTGAGAGAGGGGGCTGGGAAGTGTGGTTTTGGGTATATGTGGTGTGTGTGTGTGCTGGCATGGATTGGGGAGACAAGATGGATCACCCCAGTCCTGGGTGTCTTTGTCCAGCGAGGCAAGGCTACTGGTTGGTGGCTGAGCCTGAGATGATGGTTTTTAATACCTTTCCAGTCTGGGTCCACTTTCCCTCAAAATCAATGTGGTTCTTT
Source organism: Sceloporus undulatus (assembly GCF_019175285.1). Lineage (NCBI taxonomy): Eukaryota > Metazoa > Chordata > Lepidosauria > Squamata > Phrynosomatidae > Sceloporus > Sceloporus undulatus. The sequence goes on along the minus strand of NC_056529.1, from coordinate 32,501,302 downwards.
TAGGTTCTTCTGGGATGGACTAAGATGGATTTTTGCCACTTGACCCAGAGAAGGGGATGGTTTCTTTTTTGATAGGAGTTAAAGTACAGCGATTACATTGACCCATGGAGAAGGTGACACAGGTTTTTTGGGTCAATTTGTGGACTAAATTTCTAGGCTTCTGTTTTTGTTAGCTGCCTTCGAGTCGACCCCGAATCATGGCGACCCTGTGGATGAGACATCTCCAAGGCTCAGGCCCATCATCGCCCTGGTTGAGTCCATCCACCCATCTGGCATACAGTCCTCCTCTCGTTCTGCTGCCCTCTACCTTTCCTAGCATTATTGTATTTTCAAATGTGCCTTCTCACAATGTGGCCAAAGTACAACAGCCTCAGTTTCGTCGTCTTGGCTTCCAGGGAGATTTCAGCTTTGATCTCTCCGAGGACCCATTTGTTGTCTTTTTGGCTGTTCATAGTATCCTCAGCACTCATCTCCAGTGCCACATCTCAAATGAGTTGATTTCCTTCCCATCTGCTTTGACCTTGGTGATCCTGTGGATGAGACATCTCCAAGACCCCTATCCTCCACTGCTCTGCTTAATTCCTGCAAGCCCAGAACCATGTCCTCTTTAATAGAGTCCATCCATCCTCTCTTCCTCTCTTTCTGCTTTCCTTCACCTTTCCCAGCATCATTGTTTCTTCCAATGAGTCCTTCCTTCTCATGATGTGTCCAAAGTACAACAGCCTCGGTTTTGTTATCTTGGCTTCCAGGGAGATTTCCGCCTTGATCTGTTCAAGGATCCACAACTCAAATGAATTGATTTTCCTCCTGTCTGCTTTCTTCGGTGTCCAGCTCACATGAGTACAGACAAAGATATAGCCGTATTAGTCTGTAAAATCAGTATGTAGAGCGATTTTCTTTATTATGTTTCAAAGTTAAAATACAATCACCAAACACCCCGCCTCACATATCCATAGACTTACACTACCCACATACTCCCACATACATATATAAGTAATCCTTACTTAGTTGCATAATCCTTACTTACTTACATACGTATATGCACACATAATCCTTACTTAGATTCTCATTGATTTAACAAATGACAAATAACAAATGAGTACCTTTTTAACACCTCTCTAGGAATCTCTAAGTCCTCTGGCAGAACCCGGTGGTCCACATCTGCCAGAATTTGACCACAGAATCATGTTGGAGGACCCACAAATGCCTAGAGAAGTGTTTTCTCTAGGAATCCTTAGGTCTTCCAATGTGACTCTATGGTCAACTTCCAGCAGAATTTCTCTGGAGGATCTAGAGAGAACATAATGGTAGAATTCAAAGATATAGCCATGTTAGTATGTAGAATCATTACTATGGAGTTTATCACACTGGGGCTGATTTCGACATTAAAGAAAGATTAAAGCGCATTTAATGCATCCCGCAAATGAAGTGAAAATGGCGAGTAATGGCGCGAATGATGATCACACGCAATTGCACAAATAAAGTGATATCAGAAATGCATTGTTGCTGAAATCGCGAAAGTAAAAAGATGTGCATTAATGCTTCTTTGTGGGCACTTTAATGGCAGGGTTTGTGCGATGTTGTGTGAGATCTTGTTGCACCTTTGAGACTCATGGGAAGAAAGAAGTTGGCAGCTTTCATAGGCTTCAGTCTATATGTATCTGAGGAAGTAGACTGAAGTCTATGAGAGCTCTTTCGTTCCGTGAGTCTCAAAGATGCGACAAGATCTCTTTATATACTGATTTTACAGGCTATTGTTACCTTTGAATAATAATATGGAGCTGAGGAAGTAGACCGAAGTCTAGGAAAGCTCCTGCTGCCAACTTCTTTCTTTCCGTGCATCTCAAAGGTGCGACAGGATCTCTCTATCTACTAGAGAGAACATATCAATCAAATCAGCATAGAATCAAGTCGGCCAAAGCCAAAGCCGCAAATGCGGAGTGTACAGTATGGCTAGGAAAAGACAGCCGCCAGATCCAGTCTCTCAAAAGGCCCCCAGATTAACCCTGATCCTTTTGGCTCTTCTTCCTTTTGAACCTTTTGGCAGGCGCTCAAAGGGGACAGCGGAGACTCAGGCGGGCTTGACCTAGAAAAGAAAAGAGAGAGAATATATAAAGAGAGAGAGAGAGAGATAGATAGAGAGAGAGAGAGAGAGGCAATACTATTAAACGGATGAGAGGATCAGCTGCAAAACCAGATCAGCTTTAGGACCCAGGAAAACAGGAGCCACAAAGAGGAAAAGACAGGAGCCCTTGCTCTCTGGGGAAGCAGAAGGAAGATTGCAGTGAGAGAGAAGGAAGGAAGGAATCAAGGAAGGAAAGGAAGAAAGGAAGAGACAGAACAAAGGAAGAAGGGGAGAATCAAGCCCCCTTCCTCCCATCCTTTTTGATTTCTTTGATTTCTTCCTTGCCCTTGTGGAGGTGCTTCTGGGCCAGCCTGGTTCTTTCTGGTTATTCTTCCTGGCAGGGAAGGCTACTCTTGCTGGTGGTGTGCCATTGGGTTGGCTTCTTTGTTGGCCACCATGGTGATGCCTTCTTGGCCCTTGGGCTGGAGTCGGCTGCGGCAATGGAGGGGCTGAAGAGAGGCGGCTGGGGGGGTTTGTTGCCCAGGAGCCCCCTTGGGGGCCTGTCCCCTGGAGACCCCCAAGAGGAACCAGAGGAGGCCCCAGGGAGCCCCCAGCCTCAGCAGCCAGAGGAAGGGAGCGCATGAAGACAGCCAGGAGGAGGAGGAGGAGGAAGAAGAGGCCCAGCCCCAAGCAGGTGAGCAGCCCAGGGCAGGCTGGCATTGGGGGCACAGGGAGGGTCCTTGCTTTGGGTTGACCTCGGAGAAGGGGAAGGATGGAAGACCTCTTTCCTATCCACATTGTCTTGCCTGCAGGGAAGAGGCTGGTCTTTCTGGTGATGCTGCCTTGCAGGGAAGGCTGCTCTGTCCTGCATTGGAGCTATCCTTTCTTTGCAGGGAAGGCTAGTCATTTTCGGATGATCCTTTCTTGAAGGGAAGGCCAGTCTTTCTGGTTATTTCTGACGGGGAAGGCATCTTTCTCCTTAGCCTTTCTTGAAGGGAAGGCTAGTCTTTCTGGTTATTCTTTCTTTGCAGGGAAGGTTACTTTTTCTGGTTATTCTTTCTTGCCGGGAAGGCTAGTCGTTCTTTCTTTCATTCAGGGAAGGTTATTCTTACAGCGAAGGCAAGCCTTGCAGGGAAGGCTAGTCTTTTGTTCATTTACAGAAGGCTAGTCTTTCTTGCAGGGAAGGCCAGTCCTTCCTTCCTTCCTTCCTTCCTTCCTTCCTTCCTTTGAAAGCTATTCTCTCTTTCTGTCTTGCAGTGAAGGCAAGTCTGGCAGAGAAGGCTAGTCTTCCTTGCACTGGAGCTAGTCTTTCTTGCAGTGAAGGCTTTTCTTTCTTTCTTTCTTTCTTTCTTTCTTTCTTTCTTTCTGTGAAGGCTATTCTTTCTTGAGGTGAAAGCCATTCTTGCAGAGAAAGCTAGTCTTTTTTTTTTGCAATGAAGGCTATTCTTTCATTCACTCAGTGAAGGCTAGTCTTCCTTGCACTGGAACTAGTCTTTGTTGCAGTGAAGGCTACCCTTCCTTCCTTCCTTCCTTCCATCCATCCATCCATCCATCCATCCATCCTTCCTTCCTTCCTTCCTTCTTTCCTTTGTTGCAGCGAAGGCTATTATTTCTTGCATAGTCCTTGCAGTGAAGGCAAGTCTTTCTTTCTTTCTTTCTTTTCTTTCTTTCTTCCAGTGAAGGCTACTCTTTCTTGAATTTTTCTTGCAGTGAAGGCTATTCTTTCTTTCTTTCTTGCAATGAAGGCTCTTCTTTCCGTCGCCTTCAGTTTTTCTGACCGGAATTATAGCAATAAAATAAAAACACATGGCTGGGGATGGAGGGGCGGCGGAGGTTGTTCAGTGGGGTTTAAGCTCCCCAGGTGCCTTCATCCTTTTGGTGGCTCTGGGGAATGTTTGGCTGGAGAAAAGAGACTTAGGGGCCACTATATCCCCATCCACTATATCGCCTACATGACAGAAAAGAGTATTTGTTATTAATATCATTGGGGGGATGTTTCAGTTTGTCTGACAGAAAATAGTAATAATAATAATAATGCATGGTTGGATAGCCAGGGTCTGTGGTGTTTTTTTTATTAAGCGGGATTTCATGCTCTCCAGGTACCCCGACATTTTGGTGTGGTTTTTTTCCCCCTGGGACATGCTAAAACAAATGACAGTACTTGCCCATACAGAAACCATACTTGCCCATAGGGAAACATGGCAGAATATTTGCCCATAGGGAAGCATTGGGGAACACTTGGCCATAGGGAAACTTGGGGAATACTTGCCTATAGGGAAACATTGCAAAATACTTGCCCATAGGGAAACATTGGGGAATACCTGGCCATAGGGAAAAATTGGGGACTAGATGGCCATAGGGAACCATTGGGGAGTACTTGTCCATAGGGAAACATTGGGGAATACTTGCTAATAGGGAAACGTTGCAGAATACTTACCCATAGGAAAACATTGGAGAATACTTGGCCATAGCGAAACATAGGAAACATCCCCAGTGTTTCCCTATGGGCAAGTATTCTCCAGTTATTCCCTATGGGCAAGTATGGTTTCCTTATGGGCAAGTACTGTCATTTGTTTGTCCCTTTTTTCTTGGGTCTGGATGGGGGGGGGGAGTGGGTGAGGAAGAAAGAGGAGAAGGGAGACCCAAAGTCAAGGTAATGGTGGGAGAGGTAGGTGAGTTTCTCTCTTTCTTTCTCTCTCTGTATACATATATATATATATATATAGGTGTTGCTAAAGGTGGGGGGATTTGAAGGCACCTGCAATGGAGAAGTCCCTCTCTGGATTGCAAGGCATGGAAAAGGTTGGCAGAAGGACTAAGGTGTGGGGAAAAGGATGAGATTGTAGGAGGAGGGAAGGTCTTGTTGGGCTCTTTGGACACAATGCCTCTCCAGAAAAATAAGGCCTCCATCCAGCCTTCCACTCAAGGTGACCAGATGCAATTTTCCAGGACAAGTCCACCATTTCAGCATTGGGTCCAGAAGGAGTTCCAAAGTGTCCTCCATTCAGGGTGATCAAATGTCTACCATTTTCCAGCCCGTCCTCCATTTCAGCTTTCTGTCCAGGAGGAATTCCAAAATGTCCTCCATTCAGATTGACCAGACATCTTCCATTTTTTAGGACCCGTCTTTCATTTCAACCTTCTGTCTAGGAGGAATTCCAAAGTGTCCTCCATTTTCAGCATGATAAAGAAGCATGCATTTATACTTATACTGTACTGGGTTTATTTTTTTAGGTTTTATTTGGTCCTGTCCTCTCTTTTCCTGGGATGTCTTACATTTTACGGTGCCTTGTCCTCCTTGGCAGTGAAGACGTCTAGTCACCCTGCTCCCACCTCTATTTTCCCTTCTCCTCTCCTGTATTCCTCCTCGACTGCCCTTCACTTTCCACCTGCAAGCAGTGAGGCCATCCCATTGTGATCCTTACAAACAGAAAGGATGCAGGGCATGAAAAAATGGAAGAAGGCCCCTAAGAAAGGCACCACCAGATCCTGTCTGATCTTGGAAGTGAAGCCAGGTTAGCCCTGGTTGGTCCTTGGAGGATAGACCACCAAGAAATACCCATATAGAAAACTCTATGCAATTTGACAGGGGACTTGAAGGCATACTCAAGACCTTGGTCCCTTTCCTCCCCAAATGCTGCAGGCTGCAACTTCCAGAATATGGGGAAAAGGTGCCCTTTTGGATTGTCACTCCCAGAATCCACATATGCAAGACCTTGGTCCCCTTTCCCTCCAAATGCTGCAGGCTGCAACTTCCAGAGCATGAGAACAAGGTGCCTTTTTGAACTGTTACTCCCAGAATCCACACATGTGTGACTGGGAATGGCAGTCCAAAAAGAAGAATCTTCTCCAAGTCCAGAAGGATTGCAAAGAATAGCAGAGGTGCTGTCAGCTCTATTTCAAAGGAAGGATCTGGTCAAACAACCTCTGGGTATTCCTTGCCTAAGAAAACCCTATGGAATTCATGCGGTTGCCATAAGTCGACAGGCGTCCTGAAGACACACACACACACACACAATCTCATGCAAGGTCAGTGTGTACTTATGTTACTAGGCAAGTGCAGCTGTGTTTCTTGTGTGCAGGAGAGAAGGTTGTTTGGATGCACAGATGGATGGATCTTCCCATAACAAGAGAAGACACAGACACACCTTAATGGATGCTTTGTTTTCTTGCCTCTCTTCTAGTGAGGGCTCAGTTTTTCTCTTCTTTCTCAAAAGGATCCCTTGCAATACACACAGTTTGGAAAGCAATGTCATGTAGGGCTGTGTCCCCAGTTCTCCCTGTCTGGCTTAGGAACAGGGTGGCCGACTATCATAACCACATCATATCATATCACAAAGGAGGCAAGACACCATAAGATGTAGTACATTCAAGGAAAACACAGGACATTACAGAATAAAAGCTAACATCCTTGGTATAAATATAAATGCATTCTTCTTGGTCATGCTCAAAATGGGGGACATTTTGGAATGCTTCCTGGGCAGACAGTTGAAAGGGAGGACACATCCTGGGAAAAGACATTATATCAGTGTTTTTAGCTTTTGTTTTGAAATGCCCTATATTTTGTACTACATTTTTAACGGTGCCTTTTACGGTGGTTATGATATCTGGTCACCCTGCTTAGGGATCTACCAACACATCCATAGATATTCACAGGTACATATGCACTACATGTATGCCTGTGCCCACATGGCTTTGTCTGGCATGTGCCCACTTCCTTCCCACTTGGGGGCAGAGGAAGCAAAGGAAATAAATGGACATGGCGCGGGAAGGAGGGGTTTAGCTGGGAGGAGGCCAAGGAGGCCCTCTCTCTTTTTATCAATGAGATGTATTGTGTCTTCTCTCCTCCTTTGCCTTGGTTCCATCGCCCTTTTAAACCCACCTGCTTTGAGTCTTGGAGGGGACTCATGGCAAAGCAGAGCCGGTGCATTCAAAGAGGAGATGCTAGAGCATGTGTGTGTGTGTCTATGTGTGTTAGAGAGAGGTTTTTGATTTTGTAGTAACAGCCTTATGCTCAATTTCCCCTCTGTCCTCATTCCCAATGTGTGTGTGCAAGAGAGAGAAAGCCTGGAACAAGAGAATTATAAGCAGGAAAGGTTCTAATTTAAGGGAGGAAACCCTGCCTTTGTTCCCTTGCTCTCCATTGTGTGGACTACTAGTATTTTATTGCAATCCTTGAAAGACAAGCGTGGCTTCCCTGTGTCTGCTGTCTGCAATGCACAACTACGGAGGGGCAGTGGGTGTGCGCTCCTTTCCTTGCTCTCCGTTCACAATGAGACCATGTCAAATCTAAGGAGGCTTCTCCAGCACCTTGCACGAACCGGGGCTATCCATTGTTTGAACATGCCCTCTGCAACACACAACCGTGCATTCTTAGCAGACTAGTCAAAGACGATGCGCCGGCAGATGAGTTTTCCGGAGGGTCGGAACTGAATACTTGGCTTTGCTGGACAGATTGGTTTGGCAGCTGTGGTTGGGGCTCTGCCAAGTTGATGGGGAAGTGCCAACACAGCTGCCAAAGGGAGGGTGAGATTGTTGCACAGCGATGTCCTCTGTCCATCATTTGTGACCTCCCAAGGGTAGGTTTAGACTGGATCTGGAATGGGGTGAGGAGGCTGAGACTCCCGTATCGATTGTCTGTCTCCCCAGCTTTCCTCCAAAACACTTTTGAATGTAGTACAGTGACTCACTGACCCTTCCCAAAAAAAGAAAGAACATGCTTGTACCTTGTAGTTAAGTTCTCATTCATCTTTAGCATGATGAATAATAGTTGGGCACTTTGATATTCCAGAAACTTAGATATATCCCCAGAATTGGTATTTTCCATAATTTTTAAAACCTCTAGCCATTTGACATTTCTTCTGTTTCTCTCTTTGTGTCTGTTCATGAACTCTATCCTGTCATAGGTTATGGGTTTGCTTAGCTTGATGTTGAGCTAGTGCAAGGATGGGGTTCATAAAGTTGCCAAGCTCAGCATCTATGTCTCGCTCTCTCTCATTTTATTGTGAGACATTGTTATCCTCTTCATTGCTCTATATCCGCCAAGGAGATGGTCTCCATCATCCCCTGCCTGCAAGCATTCTGGCACTAGATGATGGGGACTGTAGCCCAAAACATCTGAAGGTCACCCATTTGGTGATGTCTACTCTAGTCCAATGTTTTCTGCTCTTTCTCATCATCTGTTTCTTTACTGGAAATGCTGGCACTTTCTATATGCATACTGAGCTATTATTGTCCTTCCTGCTCTATTGCTGGGAAGGTTGGCATGGTACTGCCTTGCAGCATGTTTTTCCTTCTGGTGCTTCTGCAGGTCAGACTCCTGATCTTTGTAGACTAGATGCTTCACAGCAGGAGAAAAGAATAATGGAAGGGTGACCAGACGTTTAGGGCTGATATGCTGTTTGAACCCCATATGTGGTGTTCTGCCCCATTTCCAAAGGCACTCATTATGCCCATATTTGCTACTGTGCATGTATTATGTACCTGTGTCTCCATCATCAGATCGGGCATCTCCAGGAACAAGCACAGCTGATATACTGGCTTTAGCTGTGCAAATGCACTCCTGGTCATTATGAAAACATGGGCCTCCATGCTCAAGGCTAAATCCAGGACTGTGAAATGTTATCTTTATCAGGAGTGTAATCCCATCAAGGACAGGCTGAATCCCTATTCTCAGTTCTGCCTTTCAACTGACTAGGAATATCTCTGTCTTGTCTTAGAATCGTAGAATCCTAGAGTTGGAAGAGACCACAAGGGCCCTCCAGTCCAACCCCATTCTGCCATGCAGGAACTCTCATTCAAAACATACCTTACAGATGGCCATCCAGCATCTGTTTAAAAACCTCCAAAAGAAGGAGGCTCCACAATACTCCAAGGGAGTGTTGAGGTGGAATCTCTGTTCTTGGATCGAGCCTTAATTTATTTGCCGCCATCCAATCCATTACAGACGCCAGGCATCAGTTTAGCATGGAAACAGCTTCCTTGCAGTTAGGTAGAAAAGTGTAATAGAGGTGGGTGTCGTCAGCATATTGGTGGCACCTGACCCCATTACGCCAGACAACCCCTTCCAGTGGTTTTGTGCATATATTAAATAGCGCTGAGGCCAATGACCAAGAAGCTGAAATGGGATTCCCCATTTCTGAAAGCATCCCTTCTGAGCAACCACCTCCTGAGAGCATCTCTCCAGGATGGACAGGAACCACCACAAAACAGTGCCTCTAACTCCCATCCCAGCCAAGTGGCCCAGAAGGATACCATGGTTAATGCTAGTGAAAGCCACTGAGAGGTCCAGCAGAACCAGTAGAGACATACTTTTTCTGTCCACCTCTCAATGTAGGTCATCCACTAAGGCAACCAAAGCTTGCTGCATCCCATAACCAGCCTTGAAGTCAGACTGGAATGGCTTTAGATAATCACTGAAGCTGAGAGCCCACCACACACTCCAGTACCTTGCTCAGAAATGGAATACTGGAGAAAGGTCAATACAGTTATCTAATGTAATAGGATCCAGGGAAGGTTTAATACAATAGAAGTCCTACAATGACCTCTTTCAGGCATGTTGAGATCCTGCCTTACTCTGTATGTTGTGTGTCTTCAAATTGTTGAAGTTCTTCTGTGGGTCAGGATGTAACAGACCCCGACAACTCGAAACAGTTGTGCCGGATGACCTTTTGCAGATGCAATGGTGGCAGAGAAGAAAGGCCTGCTTTTTGGTTTTGGTTTTCTTTGCTACCTGCATTGCCACACCAGTGCTGTTCAAAGAGGCTTTAGCTCAAGCTGGGTAGACTCATTCTGAGTTTTCTGCCAATGTTGCTCTAATCACTGTTTCGCTTGCTTCACCGCTGCCAGCTCCTTAGAGAACCAGAGGGCTGGTTTAGCTCCACTTTGTGCAAGAGGACAGATCTACCTCAATGAGCTCCTGCATTTTCTCCACCTGCCTTTTCTCAGATCTTCCTTTCCTCATAGTAGCACCCATGAAATGGCTGCCTTGGGCAACGTAGCACCAGACGTGATGAAGGACCCTGCTCCTGTCCTCCACCGCATCCTCTGATGCCCGCTTCTCTCCCTGTGAGCCTACCTTGCCCCACTCCTTGTCTTCTCCTTCACTTGCCTTATCTCATGCCACTGCCATGCCTCCGTCTCTTTTTCCTCGTAGGCTGTCTCCTACTGTCTGTACTCTTTGCCTTACTTTCTGCCTAGCACTCTTTGCCCTTTGCCACTGTTCCTCTTGCCCTCTCTTTCCTCCTTTGTTTCAGCTTGCCAGTCTTCTTTCCCTTGTTTTCTGCATTCCGCCACTGCATCCCTCACCCTCCCTTCTCTGCTTCCTTGCCTCACCTTCTGCCTTTGCCATGTCATCCCCCTGAACCTTGAAATAAATCCCTTAAATAAACTCTGCTGCTTGAGCCTTGCCTGTCCTTACTTCACCTGATACTCCTGAGGTGTCTTTCCCTTGCATCGTCTACTCTCCCTCCTTCCCCAAAATGACACCTTGCACCTGCAGCATGTTTCCCTCTTTTGCACCTGATCCTGCACCTCTCACACTCTCATGCGTTTGCCCCTATTGCCTTGCCTTGCACTGTTGCAGCTGCTTTAAATAGGGCAGTGGGCATATATGTAGGTGGGCAGGTGAAGCAGTGCTTGCACTGTTGTTGCAAGTTGAGAAGAAGGAGAGAGGGGGATAAAACAAAGTGGAGGGAGCAGTAGAAATGGAACAAGTAAGAGACTGAGAGGAACAGGCAATACAGTTGGATCTCTTTGTCCATGGATTCTTTATCCATGGATTCAAGGATCCACAGCTTGAAAATATTTTAAAATACAGTGCGCCCTTGCCTTATGCGGGGATCAATTCCAGACACACACACACACACCGCGTAAGGCAAATGGTGTGTATGCTCGAGCCCCATTGAAAATAATGGGACTCATGCACGTCGCATAGGAGTTTATCAGACAAGGGGAATTGGAAGTATAATCTGATGGCAATCTGAATGCAATCATGGGGTTTAATGTTATTGTGTGATAACCCACTACAAGCAAATTCGGACAATGGGAATTCAGTCCAAACGAAATCATGTGGTTTCACGTTATTGCATGATAGACTGCCACACGCAAATTCGGGCAATGGCATGCTATTTTTGGGCAATGGGAAGCCAGTTCCAACACAATGCACATTCATGTAATTGCGCTAAACTAGCGACTTTAAGTGAATGCGTTCTGGCCCTACTTTCTTTTCATTCAAATTTCAGAGAAATTCCTCCCGTTTGATAAACTCCATAGTGGGCATGGGCGCATGCACCATTATTACTTCTGTCACACAGCTTTCAATGAAAGGCAGTAGCAGCTTGTTTCTTGCAAAAACAGTTGGGCACAGTACTGGCTGCACATTTTGCTCCATGTTCCAGTTTCTACAAGGGGACCTCATGCAATGGGTCTTAGAACAGATCAAGCCTGAACTCTCCCTGGATGGCAAGATGGTTACATTGAGGCTGTTGTACTTTGGCCACATGATGAAAAGGCACGACAAGATGATAATGCTAGGAAAGATGGAGGGTGATAGAAAAAGAAGAACAAATGCAGGATCATTAGATCCACTCAGGGAGGTCATGGGCCTGAACCAGCAAGAACTGAGCAGAGCAGTTGGGGGTAGGGGATCTTGGAGGCGTCTCATCCATAGGGTCACCATGATTCGAAGTTGACTCAAAGTCATATGACAACAACAACAACAAACAAGGGCTAGAGATGATATGGTAAATTTCCAGTTATATCCCCAAGGGCATTTTGATGCAGTTTTGGAGTGAGGGGGTTATTGTTTTCCAGGGAGATGCAAAAAACAATGTGGCATTCTGCTTAGGACCACGATACAATAATTAACATCCAAGATGTCATGTATTATTTTGTTTCAGCAGACTTGCTTTTGCATGACTTGAAGTAGTGATATTACACATTTTTACAGGACTTCTAGGAGGAAAAAAACAACACTAAAACCCATATGTGGCTTTGTGGGCTGCGCTTTCCTTACCCCAGGCCTAGAGACTTGCTTTTTAAACAAATGAAAGCTTGGCGTCTGGCCCGGCTAATGGTCTGAACAGGCATCAGGTGGCACAACTAGACTCTGGGTAAAATTATGCCAACTGGGTAATGTGGCGACCGTATCCCTGAGGAATGCCTGCAATTCTCTCGCAATTGTTTCCAGAATATCACTTGCAGAGAAAGACTTGTGGCTGTCTTGACAGGGTTCCTTGCGCAGGTGTCATAACAATATTAGGAGAGATTAAAGCAGACCTAAAATGAAGCCAGGTTGTGCCAAAACGTCAGGAATAATCTCTTCTAGGACATGGCTACATAACTCCCAAACCCCACAAAAAACCAAAGCTGCATTCTGTCTCTCGATTCTTGGTGGCTTGAACATAGTGAGTGTTTTTCTGATGTATATCCTGCTCTTCTTCCAAAACTTGGACTGAAGGAGGCTCACAGCAAGACTGGGGAAAAAAACAAACATTTCTTCAAGGTTCATAATTATAATGGAACAAATTATAGTATTAAAACACAACTGAATTAGATGCAATTTATACGTACACTATGCACTTGTTAAAAGCCTCTATTCCTGTAGCCATTCACGTGCCAAACACCCACCTCTTTGTCTGTTGGAAGAGGGATGATGGGGGAGAGCCAGTGTTTCTCCTGTCTTGGAAGGGAGTTGCACAGCCTGAACACAGACACCAAAATGTCCCCCCTTAACAAGAAGATGTAGTCGCCGTTGCTGTTGACAGGAGCCGCTGGCACACCTGTGGGAGTGGAGTCATACATGTGTCCAGAAAGATGCTCCAATGTGTAGCTCTTTTTGGGGCAACTGTGTGCATTGCGGGGGGTGGTTCCTGGTTTTAATGTTGGCAGTTCCTGATACTCAAGATACTTAGAGAACAGATGCTGGAATGATCTCTTTCCCATGTATGTTTTAATTCGTGTTCCAACCTATACTGTATATACTCATGTATAAGTCTAGAAGTTTTAGTCATAAATTGACCCCCAAAACCTGGGTTGACTTATCCACCGGTCAATGTAAATACTGTACTTCAATTCATAAGAAAAGGGAACCATCCTCTGGTGATAGGCAAAAGCATAATGTGTCCTGGAAACACTGTCCTCCCTCTACTCTTTCATTCATCCATCCATTTAATGTGAGCACAGTTATGCCTGCCAGAATTTTGTAGGTTCTTTGGCATCATTTTCCTTTGTTTCGTCATTTAGATCCTTTGTCGCATGCCCCTAAGTTTCACCCACGACTTATCCACGGGTCATATCAAAATCCATAATTTTGGCTTATAGTCATGTATATACAGTATGTGGGATAGTGGGTGCATACATTTGTATACATACATCATTCTGAATGGATGATCAGGATTAACACCTCTTCCAGAATTCGGCCCGTGGGAAGAGCACACAGGGAGACCAAAGAGAGGTGGCAAGTGTTATGAGTGTGACAAATTGTGTGTCATGGAACGCTTTAGTTCACTGTTCTCCAATCTAGCAACTGGGGCCAGTCCTTTTGTAAGGCAGAAAGAGATAGTAGCCCCCAACAGCAGATTTTCAGCCTTATAAAAAGGTAGTCAGTTGTGAGCTATTTGCTGTTAGAGTATTTTTACTGCCAGGGGTAGGGAAAGGTGCTTATTGGATTTTCATCCTCGTGTAGCAAAATAATATGGCTGTCTTTAGTAGGTTGGAAAGAATATTCAAAATATTTGAAGATATTTGAAAAATATTTATCAAGTGTTGGGAAACCCCAATGAAGGGACTCAAGGGCTGATGGTTTTTGCATCTTGGGATTTATTTTGTTAAAAACAGCACATAATATTTTTGCATATATATATATATATATATATATTTCCGTGCAGAAAATGCAAAATGTTCTAGGCCCTCCCAGCAACATCTGGAAGTCTTTGCATAATGATAAGACCGGTTTGAATCTTGTGAACCCTTTGGGCTCTAGGAGGCAAGGGGGATTTAGGTTTATTTCCACGTTTAGTGAAAAGAGATAAGCCCAAATTCCTGCACATGGGTTGACTCATAGCATTTGTCTTCGGGGTTTCAAGCGAATTCTGAATTAAAACACATTTGGAGTCAGGTACGAAAGTCGACTGGCTGTCACAGCTTCTGCCAACAGCACATCTTGGGAACTGTTGTTTTGTGAGTGTGCTCAGCATGATTTGCTGGAGCATTGACAGCTGCTTCGCGGAACTACCGTGAATTTTGAAGGTTATTTTTGGGGAGACATGAGAGATTTGAAAGTGATGTAATATCCCAGGCTTATGCTCTCTGGTATCACTAGGGTTGGTGTCACCCAGTGCGGTAACTCATGGTGTCACCCCATGGATGTCCTAGGATTGGGGTACAGATGGGGAGGAGGGTCTCACCGCAGCACACTCAGCATCCTGCCGCCACCACCCTCCTCCCCAACCAAGATGGCAAAGATAGGAATGTTTCTTAGTTACAAAAGGTCTTCAATTCAAGGAATGAGGAAGTCAAATAGCTTGTCCTGCCCACAGAAGTCAATAGCAGAAAGAGCCAAATAGATTGGGAGCAAGGTCTGCAGCTTGACCCCCATCCTCATCCCAAAAAGGCGAGCAGCATCCCAAGAAGAGTCGTCCCTTTCTTTCTGGGGAAGGGGCCTTGTGACACTTCGCTGCTGTCTGATGTCACTCTTTATGATAGTCTCACCTCCTGCACCTTGTAGTGATGCCACTGCTTATGCTTCTTGGAATAAAGTCCCCCTGAGTTTAGCTGGCCTTAATATGAAGTAAGGCCCTGTACACACCAGCTATTAAGGCCGGCATGGGGGCACAATCGGGCTGTAGCATCCTAATGACGCATTCCCAACTCTGCCCCCCTAGGGTGCCCTGATGCTGCGTGCTGCTCCACATGGTGTGCAGCATCATAGTGGACCTCTGGCGCTGCGTCTAGATGACTCAGCGCTGAAGGAGCACCATATAGCCACAGCACCGTGGCTATGGCGCCCTTTGGAGGGTGCAAAAAAGGAGCCAGTTTTTGCGGCTCCTTTTTGTGCCCTCGAAAAGCCAGCGTGAGGTTGCTGCGGCCCCGATCTGTCTAGGAAAGGGGTGGTGTCCTATTAGGGGCTATATGTGTGAAAGGGTAATTTGACTCCCAAAGGGACCATAACCCACAGGCTGAGAACCGATGCCCTAAGTGTACATGTATCTGCAGACTAAATCTGTGGCATGCTTGTATCTGCATAGCATGTCAGATGCACAGCTGCCCTATCATCATTAGAGCGAGGAATCACCTCAGAGAGTGCATGCAGGATGATGGTAGTGGTAGCAGTCCCAGCCCCCCTATTCCTCCCATATCTCTGTCCCTGATCCTTTGCTGAGATGTCTCTCCAACAAGCCTGTCCTAAGCCCCCTAAATTAGGCTAGTGCTTGATTGTGGTGGGAAACATTTTGTCCTGCTACCAGTGTTGCTGCGAGATTCAACTGCTAGGCCAGTCAAGCCCTGTGTATGGAATGGTGTGAGAGCTGTCATCTTGTGCAGTAAAGAAACTGTCACGTGCCATGATCTGTCCAGTTATTTACTCAGATGTAGGGACAGACACATTGTAGTACCTTTGAGACAAACGGAAAGAAAGAAGTTGACAGCATGAGCTTTCGTACACTTCAGTCTACTTCCTTAGATGCATTGTGAGAGTTAGTATTTTCTTCCCATAGGTCAATGTCTAAGTCCCATTAAAAAAAAAGCTCATGCTGCCAATGTACATATTTTTCCTGCACATTTTCCCACTGATTTGCAGTGTGTTCGCGTGTGTTTTCCAGTTGTAAATATGTTTAGTCATTTGGATTTTTTAAAAATGTAAACAGGGTTTTGTGAGTATTTCATTTCCTTGAAATGTGCCGCACAAGCTTCACACATTCTCCAGGCAAGCTGTGCTTTGTCTCACAATCCATCTCACATGGTGTGAAATGGATCTTTCCATTGAGAATCTCAGTTCTTTTCCGTTGCTGCTCAGAAATAATTTCCCTGGGATTCAAAGACATGCACCCCTGAAATGTAAATTCGGGATGGGGGTTCAAGATGTACCTCTTTCTTGGGGGGGGGGGGGGGTTGGGGGGGGTAATGATAAATGAATACTGAAAACACAACTAAAACATAAGGTCAGGTTTTTTAAACAACACATATCTAATGTCCCAAAGGTTCCATGTCTCTAATGGGGTTCCGATGCAAGACAGGATTGCAAAACTCTTCTACATATAGCATTCTCTGAAGATGGCAGCCACAGATGCTGGCAAAACGTCAGGAATAAACACTTCTAGAACATGGCCACATTGCCCGAAAAACCCACAAACAACTATGGATGCCGGCCATGAAAGCCTTCAACTTCACATTCTTCTGCATATGCTGCCTGGCAATATTGCAACCTTGGATGCAAACCATAAAGCCCAAAATACATTGATAAAAGAGACAAAATAGCTGTGAGTACATAAACAGAAAATATAGTGAAGGTGAAAAGGGCCTAATAATCCTTATTTCTGCCCATTCAAGTGCCCATCCTCTCCAACTCTCTTTCTCTTTCTGAACTGAACTATTAAGTGCAGCCCTTTCTTTAAGGTTTCCTCAGCTGTCGGGCCAAACCTATTGTTCCTAAGGGTTGCAATCATACAGAAAGAAACCTTTTGGACTACAGATCCCAGAATCCCACAGTCAGCCTGCAGTGACAGCTGTAGGCTCCAGTGGTGATAGTGGTAAATCCATTTGGGATACTAGACTGAACTTTAAAAGCACTCTGCAAGCGCTGCATCCCATTCCCCAAATAGGCTCTGCCCCTCGGATACAGTAGCTCCTTTGGAGTTTGGACTAAAACCTAAAGCAGATTCACTTCTCCTCTAGATATGTAGGCCACATCATCCTCTTTTACGTTGTTTTTTGACCAAAAATAAATCTGGAATTGACTTCTGGTTTGTACAGTACTTCTCATTGCACCAATTCAGTCAGAATATTACCATAGGATGCATCGCTGTGGCGAGATTATCCTTGTTCTACAACAGTTTATAGTATCACAGAATCACAGAGTTGTGAGCATCCTTATGGGCCATCAGATCCAACCTGATGCTCAGTGCAAGACCTCCAGATCTATTGACAAACTATACTCACTCTTAAGATGTTCCTTCTGATATTCAATCAAAATCTACCCTCCTGTAACTTAAAACCATTAGATCTCATTCTGAGGTTGTAGATAGCAAACCGGTGGGAGTTGGGTAAAGGTGCTGCTCACCATTAAGGCCACTTGAATTGACACTATTGGATCCAGAAGTAACCCTGAACTTGCTTTCAAAATGATTGTGATCCCCTCCAAGTCACAAGAACCAGCTACTCGCTTTGGCAGGATTCGGTCTTAAGTATATGGGACCTCATCCATCTTATTACTGATCCTGGATGTTGATTTGCTATCTGCACAGCCTCACCTGGCTGTTGACACAGAAAACTCAGATGGATGCGGATAATACTTCATTCTGCGTCACCTGATGGTTTCCGCCAGTGGTTTCATACAGATTTTATACAGCTTAAGGAGATAACATGAATCCTAGTGAGATACCAACACACAAATGCCCTGAAGTCAAGCAAAAATCCTCATCTGCTACTTAACGCAATGCACCCCACAGGATGGATTAGAGCCACTGTTTTCTGACACCCAATTCCTAGAGGTGATCCAGCAAAACACGATGGATCATTGGTCTTGAAAGCTGCCGAGAAATCAGCCAGGCTCCTTTCCCCCCAAAAAACGTACCTGCCAGGCTGACAGAAACCGTCTCAGTACCAAATCCAGCCTTGAATCTAGACTGAAATGGATCTAGATCATTTTGTTGTTGTGTACCTTCAAGTCATTTCTGACGTCTGGAGATCCTAAGGCAAACCTGTCGCCGGGTTTTCGTGGCACTATTTGTTCAGAGAGGTTTGCTCTGAGGCCGAGAGAGTGTGATGTGTCCCAAGGTCACCCCATGGGTCTCCCTGGCTGAGCATGGTCTCATAGTCCAACGTTCAAACCACAACACTGTCCTGGCTTGTGCAGTAAGGTGGCTCTAAGGTAACTAATAAAATAAACCTGAGACAAAAGTCTTAGGGCAGTGGTTCTCAGCCTTCCCAATACCACGGCCTTTTAATACAGTTCTTCATGTTGTGCTGAGCCCTGACCATAAAATTATTAATATAATGATATACAGTAGACCTTTACCTTACATGGGGGATCCGTTCCGAAGCCCCCTGCATAAGGTGAAAAATGCATATGCTTGAGCCCCATTGAATATAATGGGGCTTGTGTCTGCGACACGGCAGAGCATGTGCACCATTCATTCTTTTACCACGCAACTTCAGCATAAACTGAAAGCTGCAGATAGTGTATCCACGTATGGTGCTGGCACACTGTCAAATATGAGTTTTCTCATGGTCTTGGGCGACCCCTGTGAAAGGGTTGTTCGACACCCCAAAGGGGTTGCGACCCACAGGTTGAGAACTGCTGTCTTAGGGGCTTCCGACATGACACCAAAAAGTACTTAAGCCAATTTGACCAGGAATAGTCAATCAACAGAATGGTTGATAGACCAACAGAATCCCAAATGTATCTCCCTGGCCCAATATCAAGTCCACTCACTCAGACCCAACACTTTCTTGGTCTGTTCTTGCAAATAATAGCAATCCACCTACCCCTGTTTCTGCAGCATTGTTTGGTGAACAGAGATGGGAAATACACAGTCCTATCCAGCATTGGTGTGGTGGTGTGCCTTCAAGATGGTTTCTGACTTATGGCAAACCTATCATGGAGTTTTCTTGGCGAGATTTGTTCAGGGGAGGTTTGCCATTGCTTTCCTCTGAGGCTGAGAGCGTGTGGCATGGGCGAGCTGGGAATCAAACTATGGTCTCCAGAGCCATAGTCCAACACTCAAACCACTATGTCTTGTTGACTGTCTCTGTAGGTGTATGTTTTGGATCACCAGCTATTGCTGGCTACTTTGGAGCAACTATTGGAAACTCTCCTGTTCAATGCAAGCTTGGAAAGCTATCTTTGTTTGGACTACAACTCTCATGCGTTCTTAAAAGCAGAACTTGCACTTGTGGAGCAAAGGAGCTGGGCAAAGTGTGGTGTTTTTCTGTTCAGCACACAGTTTGAAAAACATAATTTTTTCAACTGCATAGCTATTTTCTCTTTTGTTAGACTTATAGTCTATCATTATGGATACATATACTGTATTCTTAACAGCTGTGTTTGACATTTAATGGGTCATGGTTAAGGACATCCTCCCCGCGTGGCATCTACGGGTGGCGTCTCAGTTTTTGCTCTTGAAATGTAAGCCCTGAGATACTTCTGACCTGAAGACCTTAATGGGAGTCTCCCTTTTACGGAAAAACCCGGCATTTACAAGTAGATCCCGCAGGCTTAAAGGAAGGTTAAGAGAAGGATCATTCAAATGCCTTTTATAGCAGAAAGGAACCAAGAGAAGGAATAGATCTCAGAGGTCTAGCCACTCTTCATTTTAACACCCCTCCATTAGTTTAACACCCCTCCATGGCATGCCTCCTTTTGTCCCTGGCAACAAGAAAATGGGCTCCTCTCCAGTCATTCCGGTTGCCCAGGCAGGCAGATAATAATAAACCAAAAGGCTAGACAGTAGCTCAACAGAGCATAAAGAACACAAGTAAAACAAACACAGAAGGATCATTAAAATGGCAGCCAGCACCCTGCGCCGGCAGGTCATGTACCTGTATCTCCATAGGTACATCCATTATAGCAACCTCTGTGGGTCCTTGGGAGAAGTCTGCCAAAGGCATCCTTGCAGCACATTGATCTGCAGGAAAGTGGCTGGATGTGTCACTGCTATCCTTGCTCTCTGACAACACAGAAATGGTTGCTGATGTGGGGGCCGATGGTCACTGCATAGTGACCATTACAATCATCATAACTGTAATAAAGTAATTATAATAATAGCAGAATTCGAAGCTCCGTAACCACCAAAAGAGTGAATTGGCATGCTGTAAATCCAATATATGCCATCATAATTCACCAGTAGGATCCTGGCTATGATTTGGGAGAGATAACAATAAATAATGTATTATAGTCCTCCCAATCACAAAGGATTATAGATCGATTGGGTGATCTTGGGCAAGTCATAAACTCTCAGCCCCAGAGGAAGGCAAGGACAAACCCTCTCTGAACAAATCTTGCTAAGGATAGGGTTGTTTTAGGGTTGCCATACATTGGAGACGACAAGAAATAGCAATTGCAATAATTATTAATATAGTTTGGAACCAGATGGCCAAGGATTTTGATTTGTATAGGTGACGTTGTTCTCAGACAGGGTTATTGCTGTATATTTCCTCTTTAAGAGGCAACCCCAGAAGGCCTCAGTTGTTTGCAGACCAAGTAATCATATTTTGGACACAAGATCGCATGAGAAGTTAGGACATGCTTCATCGCCTTAGAGCCCAGTTAAGTTGCTTTGTTAGATGTTGCTTTTGTGTTGCAGGAGGTTTTAAAAAACAACAACAGCTTTTACTGTCTAGTACTATTTGCTGTATACAAAATTTGCCAACTCTCCTTGTAAGAGGGAAGGGACGCTGGACTTGCCAATTTTTCAACCTGTGCCAGTTGTTTGTATAAAAGCTAAAAATTCCAGCTGGCTGCCTTTGGCTTTAAGGCAGTTTCCGACAAGAGTTCAGGGTTATTTCCAGACTCTGAGATTTGCATCTCTGTCAGTTTTGCATGCATTCAGTCTGAAAGGAAAGACAAATTAATATTTTTAAAGAACTATGAAAATTGCATTTATATTCAAATACTATTTCCCCTAAGATGTGCATTATTTGTACACAGCTTTTCCCTAATGTGCAAGATTTTGAGCGCAGTTTGGGACCAAAATCTTAACCAAAAAAGGGTGGAATTGACTGGATAACTCTGTTCCGATCTGTGCATGAGCTGCAGAAATCATACTGACTTGGAATGCTAAAAAAGTTATTATTATTATTATTATTATTATTATTTGGATTACAATTCCCAGAATGCCTCACCAACATTGGCATTGTCTAGGCTATAATTCCAAAAAATGTAACTTCTCCAATCTTTGGTGGTGGGATTTTGCTCGCAGGATCTGCTTCCCAGGGGAGTCTCACCTATGCTCTTACTTTTGAAGATGTCCAGCGAAAACCCTGAAAACAATTCTCTGGCTTTGAAAGCGGTGGTTATTTTTATCTCTGCTGCCAGGCTGTTGAGCTTCTAATACTCATTCTCATTTGCTGCTTTTAATTTTTAGACGTCTCTTCTATTTTTGTCGGTTGTTGTCATCTAGCCTGAAAGAAGGAGCAGAGCAGGAATGAAAGAGCGGTAGGCACTGGACTCGGAGTGGTACCCAGCGGGTGGCAGCCAGGACAGGACTTCATGACTAGGTCTTTAGGGACAGAGGTCTTTGTGGGGAAGGATGGGAGGGAGGATCAGGTGGGAGAAAAAGACACACACTGAGATCTGTGACAAAGAATCCAGGAATGCAAACAGCTGTTTTGATTTATTTGAAGGTGGGAATTGTGCGACCACCAAGGCTTTTTCTATCCCTGAACCCTCCATGGCACATCCTCTTTTAGAAAATCAGAAAATAATGCCGCTATAATCCCCTCTCTTTGTGTTGTGTGTCTTCAAGTCATTTCCAACTTACGGCAACCCTAAGGCAAACCTATTGTGGGGTTTTCTTGGCAAGATTTGTTCAGAGGAGGTTTGCCATTGCCTTCCCCTGAAGCTCAGAGAGTATGGCTTGACTAAGGACACCCAGTGGGCTTCCATGGCCAAACACGGAATCGAACTCTGGTCTCCAAAGTCCTAGTCCAATGCTCAAACCACTATGCCAGTGATGATGAACCTTTTTGAGGCCGAGTGTCCAAACTGCAACCCAAAAGCCACTTATTTATTGCAAAGTACCATGTCCCTCTGGCTTTCTAGTAACAAACTCTGGCAAACTCTGTGCTGGGGTGATGACACATGTGCCCACAGAGAGGGCTCTGAGTGCCACGCCACCTCAGGCAGGCATGCATGCCATAGGTTCGCCATCACTGCACTATGCCATGCTGGCTATAACCTTACAAAGTATTAAAACAAGGAGTGCCTCCTGCCACATTTTTAAAACACTCCCGTCCCAACGTTTCCAGAAGTCAGAAGTGACCTTTGGGCCTATGGGAATTCAGGGCAGGTAGAGAATGGGGTTGGTATAGTCCCTGGACCCTCCATGGCTCCCCACTCCTGATAGTTTTGTCTTTCTCTACATCAATATGTGTCTATCCTCTCTCACTGCTTCTTTGGGTTTGACCCCCAACAATATTGGACTTATATTTAATCCAGCAACAATACATTTCAGATATCACTTTATTTGCGCAATTGCGTGTGATCATCATTCGTGCAATGACTCGCCATTTTTGCTTTATTTACGGGATGCTTTAAATGCACTTTAATCTCTCTTTAATGCTGAAATTAGCCCCAGTGTGATAAACTCTTTTGGGTGCGTGTACACCAACGTCTTAATCCGTGGTTAGTCTGGAGAATTATGCCCCAGACTGAAAGCAGAGAAATGGTTGGAGTTATGGGTAGAGAGACTGTAGAGAAGAAGGACCCGTACAGACAGGCCAAAATAAAACTGCTACAGGTCACTTTGGAGGTATGCTGTTTAAATGATGCAAGCATCCTAAGAGGCTAGAAGCCATGCCAAAGTCATCCTCCAGTCCTGAGGACTGGAGCACAGCTTTGGTGCTGCTTCTGGCCTCTTAAGATGCAGATGTCATTTAAACAGCATACCTCCAAAGTGACCTGAAGCAGCTTTATTTTGGCCTCTCTGTTTGGGCCCATAGTTTACCATAGGGAATTTTGGAGAGACATGCACACACCAATGTTAGGTCTTCAGGGGAAAGACTTTGTGCCAGTGAAGAGCCGCAGGACTGCAATGGAAAACCAAGCATGCAGTGATCAATATAAATAAGGTATAATAGATCACCATGGGCAGAGAGTGTGTTTGATGAGGCAAATCTTGAAGTGCTTCAAGAACAAAGCTGAAATGCTATCAGCAAAGCAACCCAGGAAAAGGGAAGACTGGAGGACAGCCAGGGATACTTCATACACTTGCTTGTTTTCCCTTTCCTTTCCAGAGTAGGGAGAGGAGGTGCTATGCTAATATTGGGGTTTTGGATGTCCAGGAGAAAAAAATTGTGTGTAATATGACAAAGTGGTTGTGCATGTGAGAAAAAAGAGGGCTTGAAATGTTCAGGGGGGAGGGATATTGTTTCCTTTGCCTTTTGGAAGATGGCTTTCAAAGAGGTTTGCTCACAAAAGGATGTATAACTGGTAGCCCTGGTAACAACTGGGCAGAAGGTGCAGAGTTGCCATGGTTTAAGGGATAAACCAAAGAAGCCATTCACTCTGCAGATTGATATTCAGCATGCTTAGTTTTCACTGAGTGAAGTTCATGAGATATGGCATATCTCGAGTACAAATACCCGGCGTGCAAAATCAGTACATTAAGACACTGTACGCAATGGGTACAAATTTGAACATTTCCCATCAGGATACAGTGTGGGCTGTGCCTTTTAATAGCTATTACATTACTTTGAAGCAGAAAATAGCCTTTTATATGGACGCATACATGCACATGTACACACACACACCACAGGCCTCATTCCCACTATATTTTAAACCGGTTCGGAGAGGGGGGCCATGCGCTAGATCCATTTATTGCACACCTTTTTGACGTTGATTTTTTCTGTGTCTTTATGGATAAATTGATTCTGCGCAAGTGTGAACGAGATGCAAATTGGAATCGGTTTAAATTTGCCCTTGGATCGGCTGGAGCGGGTCCATTTTGAATCAATTCATTTGTCAGAGTGAATGAAAAGTGGGTTATTTTACAGGGAAAATATGCAACTGGGGCAAAAGTAGTGTGAACCACACTCCGCTGTCAAATCGATCCATTGATTCGGATCGCACACCAATTTATTTGTAAGTGGGAATGAGGCCACGGAGTATGTTTTTCTATGTCCTTCATATCAAACTCAGGTGCCTTCTTCCAAAGTTCAAAGTTGCACAAAACAGCACTGAATTTACTTTTTGAAGTGGAATCCTTGGGAGAGAACACACTGGGCAAATGTTGCTGAAGGTTTCAGTATTTGTTACTAGACTTCTCTATCTATCTATCTATCTATCTATCCATCCATTTAATGTTTTTGTTATCCCAGCCCATTTGTAGACAATAACTGGGCCATGTCTGCACAGGCCAAGGAATATTGGGTCAAAAAAGTCTTGAGGTGTACATGTGCATCTCTTGATGTGGTTTGTGCCAGGCTTTTGTGGCCATTCCTTCAAAGATGCTGGAGTATGAGGTGCTACAAGAGTCTTTGTTTATCACACGAAGGAAA